>NW_017101431.1:694055-695436 GCF_001263275.1 Habropoda laboriosa
TTATTGCTACTTCAACATTAATTCAATAAACACTGATGTTGATTTTGAAAAACATTTAAGATGAACACAAATAACACTTTTATATAAAAAATGTTTAATTTGTTTATTTTAACAAGTGCAATTAACGAATGATAATTATTCTATTGATGTTGATAATGATTAAAATAGAAACAATTATTAATGCATTATCTTAAATTTAGAGTTTACATATAACGTTTATTTCAATAAATGCTCATAAATATCTGCTTAATATATCTTTTTCAACAAATTGATACTTTCTCTTATAAGTTCCGATATTTTGTAATTATTATTGATTTAAATTTTTAACGCATTGTATTCATTTGCAAGTGACAAATAAATATTCTTATATATCAATTCGTATCCTATATTCACCACTCAGTATACTTGTGTCAAGTAAATCTTTTGAAATAATTAAGTTAATCGTTTCATTAAGGAATAAACATTATTTCTAACTTATGTATATCGTTTACAAATCTTTAAAATAAAAGTACCAAATTGTACATTTGTGCACGTAAATTAGAAACTAACGTAACAACAAAATAATCTATTGAAGAAAACATAACCACAAAGAACTTGTTTCAACAAGAACAGCGAAGGTAAGTTGATTAGTTCGACGATAGATAAGGTACACTATCATCGCGAACCGCGAGACAACGAGGTCGCTTAAGTGATTAGATAAACGGTAGGCAAAGGCAAATAGCTTACGAGATTGTGAGCCTCCTCCTTCTCGCAGTCAGCCATTTTTCCGTACCGGGTGGTACTTCCACTTGCTTCGTAGTTACAAGGTCCTATATGTCTAATTTTTAATAGTTTCTTTCGTCAATTCTTACTTTTTTCCTAGTACATCTCATTTATCACTCATTTCGCAAACGAATGTTGTTGTAACGTTTAAACGCGAAAGATAAATCCTGTCATCTTTTCCGTCGTGAAATTCTGCGATCTTAAATAGATAAATCGTTATCATTGTAGATATTCTAATTACAATCTAGGATCAGTACGGATTGCTAAAGAAATTCACACACTGACAAACATGAACAATTAAAAGTAAAATTGTGGCATTACTCTTATCTTGATGCGTACATGTAAGAGTAAGTTGATAAAGTATGAATTTAATGCAGTTAAATATTACTTTGTTGTATCAGATATTTTAAAAAATTCATATTTTGTTTAATAAATTTGACATATTAATAAATAGCACAAAGTTTATTTGCTAAAAGAAATAAATGGAAATAAAATTTCAAATAACTTATTATATAAAATACATCATTGTTTCACAATAATATAATTGTAAAATTAATTTCCTCTTAAATTAATGGTTGTTGAAATGAGTAGAAATAAATGTTATATAAATATAAAAATG
>NW_017101431.1:695563-695821 GCF_001263275.1 Habropoda laboriosa
ATTGTTTCAATTGACTTTGTGATATTAATTATATAATTTTCACTTCTGTAAATCTAATTTATTATTAAACACAATGAGCTTAAAATTATACTGTGATTTATTATCACAACCAAGTAGAGTTCTTTATATATTTTTAAAAATTTGTAATATACCTTTTGAAACAAAATTAATAAATTTGGGAAAAGGTGAACATCTTACATCAGAGTATCAAAAGATCCATCCATTTCAAAAAGTACCTGCTATTGATCATAATGGTTT
>NW_017101431.1:695976-704625 GCF_001263275.1 Habropoda laboriosa
GATACGAAATTTTTATTATCACAACATAAAAAATTGAATTAATTGTTTAGACTATAAGTAAGAAAATATATAAGTTTTAATTTTTATGACATACTTTTCAAATTCAAATGCATTGAATTTTTTATAGTGTTGCAATTGTGAGATATATATGTAGAGAATTTAAGGTGCCTGATCATTGGTACCCTAAAGAATCAAAGTCTCAAGTTAAAATTGATGAATATCTTGAATGGCAACACCTTAATACTAGACTCTTTTGTGCCTTATATTTTCGTTTGAAGGTAAAAAATTTCTTCATTTGTATATTATTTACTCTACAACAAAATTCTTTACTACATAATGTGTAAAATGATATTATAAAGTTTGTTATTTTAAATATATGTTAATAATTAGATTACACTAATTAGTACAAGTACATAAATTCTATATTAACTTTCTTAAATTGTTATCAAATATGAATTTTTATTGTAGTATTTAATGCCAATTATAACTGGACAACCAACAAATCAGGAAAAAATAATGAAATATGAAAAAAACTTGAATGAAACTCTAGATGTTCTAGAAAATGTTTGGTTAAAAGATACAAATTTTTTAGTTGGTTCTAAAATTAGTATTGCTGATATATTTGGTGCATGTGAGGTAGAACAAGTTCGTAAGTAATTATATTTGTATACAAAAACAAAATAAAATAAAATAAATAATATTTAATAAACAAATGAATATTACTAAAAGCAGCTAATAAATAAAGTCTGTCTAACAGAACTGTCATACTTTGGTTTTTTGATGATATATTTATTCCTAATAAAGTAGAAAATATTATGTTGCAAGTAGAGATCTCACATACAAAATAATAGATGATGAAAACATAGGAAACAAAGATTATACAAATATGTTGTTATGAAAGTTAAAGAGTAAATGTATAAAATGTAAGAATGTGTACGTTTTAATTACAGGAATAACTGGATATAATCCACATGAAGGTAGACCTCGTGTAGCTTCATGGATGAAAAGAGTTGCAAATGAAACAAGTCCTTATTATCAGGAAGCTCATGTAATCTTAAATAAACTTGTGGATAAGGAAAAGCAAAAAGCATTGAAAAGCAAATTTTAATTATTTTGTACTTTTAACCCTATGTTCGTTTGGTGAATTTGTGTTTGTAGAATTATGTAAATGATAGTATAAATCATTTATTTCATTACTCAATACTTATTAAATATTAAAACTTTACTGTATACTTATAAATATTGTTTTGTTATAATCTATAAAGGGCAGTGGAAAAATATACCGCAGGTTGAAGTTTGGTGGTGACAGTTGTAAAAATATAAGAATGAAAAACTATAGCATTGTGTTTGTTAGACCCTCTACCAAACTAACTCAGCATTAAATACAAAACCATTTATTATTTGAATTGTATACATTAACACATTTGTAAATTTTGAACAATTTTTATATACATAAAATAACATATTTTTGCTTTTAGTGAATAAAAATCTCTGTCATTAAGGAATAGCTATTTTTTTACTTTATTGAAAGAAAGAAATTTTGTATAAAAATGTTATTGAAACAAATTTTTTAATGTGTTTATTATACATATACTAAGTATATTGGTAAATTAGGTAATTTTGTATCTTTATTATGTTGCGTTTAAAACTGCATGTATATGTATTATAATAATGAAAATTCAGTATTGTAATCCATGTTTAAGTGATAATCTGGTTGCATGACACGGTTATATTATAAAATATTATTATACAAGGTTACAAGAATGAGAAGACAATCTTTAGGAGCACATTCTACTTATTGTAAAAATAAAGGAAGATTCTATAAACAAAGATCTGAAAATTTATTCTTTTCGAGATATGAACTCTTATTGTTTAGGATGGTGTTTTGGAAAAACACTCATTGAATATAGAATTCCACGTATAATCGTTATTATCTTCCTATTAGTAGTAAATGCTAACATTGCGTGTGATCAGATAAATAGACGACACAAAAATCTGTATACACCGTCTCTTTAATTTAAATACTTTGGATTTATTTAAGGAGTCATCTCAAAACTCTTGTTTAGAGTTCTCCTATTTTTATTGTACAAATTCCCTTAAAATTACATTATAGTCTTATGTGATATGTAAAATACTTCTGCAATTTTTGAACGTGTTCGATAGGCCACCAGTCGTCGATGCATGGCATGTATTGTAAGGACTACGATATAGCGAGGTTGTAAAATCAATCAGGAGTCAAAGTAAACATGTTAAATTCAATTTATTATATTTTAGTGTACTTTTAATATAGGTTTAATTTATGTTTCTTTAGTTTTTTGTGGCTGAATATTTGTATATATAAACCAGTCTATAATTCCACGATACATTGGTCCAGAGTCGTCTGAAGAGAAGCGCCCCCATCCGTTACACACCACCAGTATTTCCACCACCAGGTTTCAGAGTCATTACAGTGCACTGTAGTCTTAAGTCTTCGCCAATTCGATGTCTAAAATATCGCACTGTACTAGAAGAAAGACGATTAAATTTTGATTCATTAGAAAATAATATCTTCCGTTAAATCTCACTAGTCTAATGCTTGTGTACATATGTACTTGAGCAAATGCGAGTCGCATTGTTCGAATTCATCTTTTCAACTGAAAATCCTCGAGTCCCTTTCTAACAGTTTTACGACTAAGTTGTACTTCTTTATTAATATTTATTTTAGCTACAATATCAGTTGTAGGACGCACAACAGTTGTAGGACTAATTGTTACTTCATTATTAATATTTATTTTAGCTATCATATCAGTTGCAGGACGGATACGATCTTTCTCACTCAGGCGATGCATGTGACGATCTACTTTCGGTGTTGTTTTTTGTGATTTACTGTTTTTTGGACGATCATACAACAATTCAATTTTTACAAATTTATACCACACTTGTTTACAAACTATTTCTAACTTATTAATAATATTTGCTATTTCAGTGAACATTTTCTTCTGTCTTCGTAACTCGTTCTCTTTCTTTCGATAGAAAATTTTTAGTCTTACCTACCTTACCTGTATATTTCTTTGCGGTGTAAATGAACTTAAAGTAATGAATAAAACACTAGATATGGATTAAATACAGATTTTAAGTTTTGCACGTAAAACTGATTAAGAAATTCGGTAGAAGTGACCTGTACGAAGAATCATCTTAAACTAACAATAAGTAATATGATATACGCTATTTATAGACTCCGAGAAAAAAATATTTCTATTTAAGGAACTGCAGCATTGTATGCATTTGACGTTTAAAACTTTAGAACTGAGAAAGTTACATATGTAAGTATGACTGTATGTATGTATGATACATCTTTAATATTCTGAAATGAAGAAACGAATGAAGGAATATTTGTGTACGTATAATTTAAATTACAGTTTTTTGTCTTAAACTTATATCCGTTGCTTTAGTTTACTGCCTTTCTACTAAATAAGCGAATAAAAACTAGATTAATATCATTGTAAAATTCTTCTTGATTAATATATTATTCGACTTATTATTACAAACAATCTTACAGTTAGAAAGCTGAAGCAAAATGCAACATTGTTGATTAACGTTCGTATACCGTTATTTGTGTTCGCTTGAACTTCCGAAAATATAATATAATTCTTGTATGTATTTTAAAAAATTATTAACTATCCTATCTATGCAAACACATGAATACACACATTTAATGTACACAATTTAGAGGATAAAAAAAGGATTTAAGGATGTATTCGATCAGAACAAGGGTAGAAATAAGTTATTTTCATGATTTTTTTTTTTTTCAAAGAAAATATCAAATAGATTAATCTATAGTTTTAGCCAAAAAAAGTTAATATTATCGAAGTTATAGGTTTCAAATGTATGTTGTGTCTGGATGTATGTTGTTATACAATTTCTATGAGTGAATAACTATGACTTTCTATTAGTGTGAAACAAAAAATTCCAGATTATTTTTCATCTGTAAGGTTGCTTTATTGTTTGTAACACGATTATTCATAAAAAATTAAATGTAAGAAAATGACGATGTGTAAAAGAACAAACTATCGATGTATCAAGAAATTTTTCAGCTTTAATATTTTATCACAAAGAAAATTTGGTATGCGTAATTTACGTACATATTCCAGACACTACATACTTACAGGAAAGACAAAAAATATCATACAAACTTGGGTTAGCGTTTTCATATTTTAAATATTAATCAATTGTACAAATAGTTAGTAATAATATTATTGTCATTAATCATGCATATTTGTATTACTTATCATTTTTACTATTGTAAAATGAGAAAGAAAGAAATTTGTAAGGAAAATGTATGGTTTTATCTTCTCGTTTCCTGTAAATGTATTTTTATGCGATATTACATTTCAAAAATTGCGTTTAATTTTGTATGAAAAGATTACACAAGTTATATTTCATATTACAATAAATCAATTATTTCATTCTCTGTTGCTATTGTGTTCTTGTCAAGCAAAGTAAAGTAAAGTTTCAAGATTATTTAACATTTCCAAAGTGAAAGAGAATTACAGAAAACGGAAGGATTATTAACGTAGAGTTAAAATTAAGCGACTTTCTTTAATTTTGGCATTTTTTTCGGACATCTTTGTACGTGAATATACCAATGCTTTTCTTGGCACTGTTCGTTGCAATAAAAAGCCATTTCACATCCCAAGCATTTGAACTTTGGGCCGATAATACCACAATTCGAACATGTAAAGTTATGTGAACTATTTGGACTGCGATTAACTTTACCAAGATGCGGTGTCTCGCAGTTTCTTGATTCGTTTCTTAATAGATTCTTTGACAACTGCACATACGGAGGAATCAGTGGTACCTGGTACTGTGTCGTTGAAACCGTAGGCGTCATTGTTGTCTGGGCATCATTACCGATAACCGAGTTTGTTTGTGCGAAATTCTCCGCTGTTTTAACAAGCGCGAGCCGGTCAAATAGAAAATTCTGCATATGCTGATACTTGGCATGTTCATGATCTTCCTCGTTAAAATTACTATCTTGTGTTTGATGAGTTACATCACGATTAATAGCTGATTTATTAGAACCCGGTACATGAGGTGATTCTTCATCGATGACATTTGTTATATTAGTGGACGATAAGGTATGCGTGTCGGCTCTGTTATATGTTAACGTATCTCGTTTTCTGTCAAGGGAGGCTGCCGCGGCAACAGCAGCAGCTGCCGCTGCAGCAACAACATCCGGAATCATTCTGTTCCGAGAAAATTGATTATTCGTCGAATACCCAACTAAGGGAACTCGTGACAGAGTCTGATGCGAAGATGATAAAGACGGCGGTGATGAGAAAAGCGAGGATAAGCAAGTTGTTGTATCAACGTTGTTAATAACAGAGCTCCCTTGTAGGCTATCAAATTCTAAGTTACTTGGATGCTGAAGTGTGTTTGTTGATGGAGAGGAATACCTAACCATTGGATCTTGTACTGGAGAGAAACGTTTATCCATATGCTGCATAGATCGTAGATTGTCTTGTACAGGGAAATACCCTGGTAGAGAAGCTGAATGTAACCGAGAGTGATACGGATAAGTACCATAAGGACAAATCGGTGGATGATAACTTAAAGCACTGCTGTAGGGGTCGATCTGTAATTGAACAAATTATGCAATTGCAGCATCGTACAATTATTGTTTCTGGAAGGAATATAGCAAGGTTATAAACAAAACTCTCAAGTTACCGTATCAATTGAAAACGCAGAACTTGGGGCCTTATACGGTTCTTTTTTGTGCGCATATAAAGGATTTTCCAATAAGTGCGATAGAACTTTGAATTTGCATCACAGCCGTCGTGTTTCTTATAGAATTGTTAGAGTCATGTGACATTTGTATTCAGTAGTGCTTGGCAAGTCATCATGGATAGATACACAGTTGTCATATGTTACACTTCTGTTGAAACTATCGCATTATTGAGATCGAAGTTCAACGATAGGGTTATCTCGAGAAATGCAGCTGTAAACTGACCACCAGGATTTTGCGACTTGACGCCATTAGACTTGTTCTTGTCGGGATCGTGTTAAGTCTCTCGTTTATTTCAATGAACCACACACCGTTGACGATTTCAAAGTAAACATTATTCGTCTTATTGGCGAGATACGGCCTGATTTATGTGCCAGGGTCATCGAAAATTCGGTTTGTCGTATTCACTCCACAAAATACAATCGCGGTAGTCATTTAAATGATATTGTAGTTCATGTATTATGCCGTCGAGTGCCACCGAAATACAACAACGAGCACCAGACTATCTTTTGTATTTTTCGTTTTATTTCTATTCAAAGTTCTACCGCTCTTATTGGAAAACCCTTTGTTATTTCTATAAATTTATCTTATTCTTATGTATCATTTAAAAGGCGATAAATTATATACTTTTAAACTCTGAATGACCACTAAACCCCGCTCTATTGTGAACTGCCCTACATACGCCGATGCTGGGCGGGTTGCCTAGTTCTAGGTTAATGTCTAATTGTAACTAAAAGATGAAGCTGAATTTCACAGTGTTTTTTTTTGGCATTGGTTACCATGTTACTTGTCGCCTGAAATCACTCCTTAAAATTTCTCATACCTGTTGCCGAACACTATGTACGTATATGTAGATATAAACATCTGGCAATTAGATAATTTGAAAATACTTTTAATCTTGCCGGAGGGAAAAGATTATTAAATGTCACTTACAGCGTAATTGTTTGGATAAAACTGAGATATAGGCATAGATGTACAAATGCCAGAACGTAGAGGTGGAGCAGTTGCACCTGGTTGAGAAAGTGTTACGGATGCTGCAACATGTTGTAGTAGCTGTTGTCGTTGTTGTTGATGATGATGGTATTGCCATATTTCTGTATTGCATTGAGGTGTTGTATTCATTATATTGTTGGTGATATTGGGTCCAACCATCTTTGGTATTTCTGGCCCAGGTATCTATTACGGTACGCCGCAAAATTATACACTGCATGTGGTAAAAATAAGAAAGAAAAGAACAAAAGAAAAAAGTGAATTTTTACTGAAACTAATACCGGTAAATGGGTTATTCTTACACGAACGGAGTTATCGGTTGATGCACAGGGGAGATTTCCCACGGTTTGTATTTTGGATTTAGTTTTTACAGCTTGTTTCTTTGACATTCGAGCCAACCAGTTACCAAGGGTAGGAAATTGTTCAGTTATAGAATGACTGCTACCACTCCTCTGTACAGCATCATTTGTCATTTCTTCTTTTTTATAATCTTGTTGCAGTCTGTTATTCGTACATAGAGTCAACCATAGAAATGTAAATAATGAAATGTATAATATTAATTTGCAGTTTAACTTACGTAAGATTTTCCTGACTCAACGTTGTTCCTATGGTGTCAAACTGAGTTGATTGACCCGAGCTTGATGTAACCTAAAATGAATTTAATAATGTATTACAAAAGTAATATTATAAATATATTTAAACTTATCATATTTTGGTTATAATCTCATTTAAAATCTCAGTCCCTACGTATAGTCATTTTAATTTTTCAATGATATTACTTTTAAAACTGGTAATCGTTCGAAAAATATTTAAAGTTACTTTATTTCAAGATATTTAATGACAGATAACTTCCTTGAAGACAGGCAGAGAGAAGTTTCTTTATAATTTGACTTTGTACAAACTAAATCACAATAAAAATATTGCAGTTGTTATAATCTATACTCTATGTGCAACTATGATGTTTTACTCTATAAAAAATATTCATTATTTTCTAATGAAAAATACTAGACAGTAAAGAGTCGTATACCTCGAGCACAAATCTCTTCTTTCTAATAATGAACAATTCTTTTTAAATTCACGATTTCTTTACAAACCTTTTGCGTATTCTGACTGTCTTTATCGACTTTCGAGGCTGAAACATCATGCTGATTGGATTCATAAGAATTTGGATGTAATATATGCTCTCTTGACGAATCGAGTTGTTTGTCCGATGTTATCTTAAACATTTCGTCCTCTTCAAGGACTGCTGGCACTTCTAAGCCACTGGTCACAGAACTTATTACCGGTCCAGGATTAGAAAACCCATGGCAATTAAATTTGTTCGATTCTTGAATCATAAGGCAATTTTCAGGAAACTCTTCCGGCAAACTGTCTTTTTCATTTTTCTTCTCTTGAATTGCGTGGTTAGTTTCAGGAAATTGAACGATCTTTTTAGAATGATTCAAAGATCCTTTGTTAATACTGAGATTGGAATTTTCTGTGTCGAAGCTGATATTCTGTTGCCCTACAGATGTAGTTCGCGATAGTCTCTCAGAGTCCGAAGAAACATTATCCACGTAATTGTTTCGAGGAGAATCTGCAGGATACGCGAGGTTCGTTGATTCTTCGTTCACAGACCAAACATTCCTCTCCGTGATTTGTAGCTCTTCATCGGCTAAATCTTCATTCGGCGAGGTAGTCAAACATACCCTCGGTAAGATTGGCGGGCTGTTTCGAATTTCCTCTGGTAATATATTATCATAGTTGAGAGGTGACCGAGGTGACAATTTTGGCGGTTCAAGTGACGACACAGGGGAACGATTATTCATCGATGCTGAACTTGTTTCGTTCAAGTTCACAAACGGATGCTCGCTATCAGGAGGATTTGCATTATCACTATTCACGTCAAACACTTC
>NW_017101431.1:704680-715589 GCF_001263275.1 Habropoda laboriosa
ATAGTTTACTATGTAATTTGGATAAATTTTCAATTTGTTTTTCGTAACGATTCATCACTTGCCTTAGTTTGGTACTTTGTTGAGAGTTAGTGTTATTTGCCATCTGTTTCGCTAACTCCAGAGCTTTGCTACGCAATTCACGAAGCTTTTGCTTCAACCTGTTTCTTCGATACTTCAGCTTGTAGCTATCGGTGTTTGCAAACTCAAAGTCTGCGTTCTTCTCGCAGCTGGTGTCATTCCAATTGATGAGACTTGGACTAGACGTTGGCCGAGGTGTTGCGCCTGTGATGATTCTATAATTTGACTCGTACTCTATTCCCGTGGTGATTTCAGAATTGCTATATCCTTTTGTTTCTGTCGCCAAGAATAATATTTATCTGTTTTAATTGAAATGTTCAGAATTTAAGTGGAAGTAATACTAAGGTATTCGTTTTAAAACTTTCTTTACCAACGATCATTCTTTCAAGTAACATTTCAAATATAATTCTTTAATATAGATAATTCTGCACATACAGGGCGTTTCGCGTAAAACAGGCCACCTAAATATCTTCTCAATCTGTGATAATTCGAGAAATATTTCTTACATACTTTAAATGGTTTCAAAGGGTGATTAAGATGGAAGAAATGGCAGAAAATGAAAATCCAAGGTCGTACTATTATACATGGATGAATACACAATAATTATATGTATATACGTAAAAAAAAAAAACCCTAAAGAATGACATTTATAAAAAAATTTCTCTTCCGTCTGATTTGTCCTTTGAACCCATTTAAATTACGTAAGAGATATTTCTCGTGTTATCACAGATAGAGAGGATATTTAGGTGGCCTGTTTTGGCCAGGTGTGAGTAACTTGATGAGATAATCAAAAAATCTGTTTGTACGGGGAAGATATGAAATGTCTTATAACTAATGGTACTATGCAAGAAGGGATCGAAACAATAACATAAAGCTATTGTGTTTAGAGTAGTTTTATTAATAAATTCATCGTTACCTGTACGCCCGATTTTTTTCAGTCGCAACGGAGGTACCAACTTATCGTTCTCTTCTTTAGTTGTGAAGACAACTCTGCCACATTTTTTAGTACAGAGATTTTGAATTCCTGCGGTCACGTTCGAGCCACAAAAGTTTGTTAAAAACTCCTTAATCGAACTTTCTACGTGTTCCTCTTTATTTTCATTAGAATCGACTTCTTGCGATTTTTTCTTCTTCCTGTTTTCTTTAATATTACTATTATTATTACTACTCTCGTATTCGCCGTCACTGTCGCCTTTCCTCTTCACCCCAGTCAGACTTCTTACGCTGGAAATTTGAGGAAAAACGTAGTCTAACGAGCTCATGAACTTTCTCGAAGCCATTTGTTTTTCTTCAAAATTAACGTCTGTTCCCTTGCGTAACTTCTCGTTCGGCGATGTATCGATCAATTTTATTTGGTCCACTTCAACCGCATCCGAAGTGGTGGTGGATTTTGGTAAAACGAGCAACGACGAGTAGTCCTTTCGGATGAATCTTGTAGGTACAGATGGTGCTGGTCGGATGGGTAAAGAACGATTCGGTTGCACTGGTATTACACATGGCCCACGATCTCGTAACGCAGTTGCTAAGCTGCCATTTCCGTTACAATGAAATTTAGTTGTATTATCTGCTATCATAATTCGAGATTCTGAAATGTAATAGCGAGTTGTGTAAGAAAAGTGAAGTTCGATTATTACCGATCAATAAAAACTGTACGTATATTACCCGAACATTTATACGCATACTGTCGTGTTAAAAAGAAAAGAAGTTGTTGTTTACTAAATTGTAATTGGTAAATTTCAATGAAATTCGAATGGAGATAAAATTTTATCGAATAATGCTACATACTAATTGTAAGCATACTACTAACTATGCCATGTATTCACTACTAGGTATATACTTCAGTTGAAACTTTTAATAAGCAGTCTTGTTTTAAGGGAAGACATCTGTTCATCGATTTATGAGAAAGTATAGTGTCCGCCTCTGTGTATTAATTTTTCATTTCTAAAATGATATCTGCAACATTTCTTCGTGGGTAACAATTTCTACGCGATATATTGTTGTAAAATTTTGTAAACTAATGGAACATGCCACTTTCAGAAATACTAAATTGTTTGAAATTGCATACACGAAGAAATATGAATAAACAGTGCGTATATCACGTGGGATTATGTCAGAATACTTAAATAATAATTTGATAATCAAACTCGAGAAGCGGGTTTTCCCTCCGGGACTATTAATTAAAAGAACAAACAAAAGTTGTCAGTAATCATTAACCGTAATATTAAACTATTCCAATAACAAACTTAGATATTTAGCATGATGTTTACGTATATAAAAACAGCTATCGTAAGGTATGAAATACTTTCTTTTTTTTTTTTTTTTTTTTTTTAAAAAAAATAAACTTTTTTTTTTTTCACATGAAAATATAAAATAGTTTCTCTTTCTGTATTCTGTATAGCAGGTGTCTTCCTTCAAAATGACCTGATTTTATGATACTTATTACGGTCAGTTAATTTACCCTAAGTAATGTTTACTGGTACAATTAACTACGCCATTCAAACTAGCGTCATTAATGTTAATCTCAGTTCGGTTGTATCGCTAATCTTGTACCTAATGCAATATTTGTAGAATGCTTCTCGTTTTCTGTTTCATTCGCTGTGCTTGCATCGCAGAATCGCTTCAAGATTGTCTGTTTCCACGTGTTCTTCTCGTCAGCTGTTAGATCAATGAGAATATGTCTCTCCTGATTGTCCGCCTCGAAAATTACACCTTCTTCAGTCGAATAATCGAAACCACTTTCCTCGATCGTCTCATCGTAATTTGTCAAGTTTCCCTTGACTTTAGCCAAAGTTTCGTACACTTCGAAACTTGTTTGAGTTTCACTGGAACTGCTAATCAAGCAAACACCCTGTTCCTTCGCGAAATTTCCGCTGTTTTCATTGCAACACAGATGTTCACAGATAACTTTCTCTTCTTTGACTTGCAGTTTATTCGAGGACTCTTCGTGAAACGGCGAACTGGAGGTCCTAGAGGAATCTTTGGTCTTCTTGTAAATGCTATTGTCACGATATATCGTTACCTTCGGCCAGCAATTCTTTGCAAATAATTTAAGCGACGGTGTGTATCTCTTCGATCTTTCCCTCTGCTTTTCAGGCGAATTCGATCGACAACCATCAAATTCTCTCATTTTTTTCACGCGTAGCATAAGTAATAGTGGTTTGTCCAAGTGCAGCTTGGGAAGAGGGATAGATTCTTCGTATTGATTTAAGTTGATACGAGACAGATTGATAGTTGGTTTTCTAAATAGATTTCATTTTGGTTTCTAGAGAAATACGCTTTGCAGGTGAAACAGTATGTGATGTTCGCGACATTTCATTTTTATATTGCGTGTGTTTTTACGATAAAGCATACAAAAGAATAATAAAGTGTGTGCAACATTACTTCGCTTAAACAAAGAATGTAACATAGAGAATGAGATGATAAGTCATCATATTGATGTATATGTTCATTTGTTAAATTAAATAACTTTTTGAAATGTCTTCCTAATTTTTAATAAATAAGTCAAGAATTCTTACAATTATTTATAAAAATTGCACAATATTCTGAAATATTTTGCAGAAAAGATGTATATTGAATAGTTGGGGTGTTTTGTGTTAATCTTAAGTTTCTCTAAATTTTACGAAATATGAATTTCTTTAATATGCAAAATTGTAGTGGATATACCTAATATATAAAATCCTCTTTTATAATCTCTAACGAAAAAATTGACTCTGAAAAACTATAGATCAAACATTTACCACACGTAAAAATCATGTATAACGCGTATTTTGTTTCTCACTTTAGCCATTTCATTCAGAGATTTGACTTAAGCAGAAGAAAAGAGTCTGAGGAATTGGTAAAAATTTGGATCACTTCAAACAACCTTTAATCATGCATTTAAAAGCAACTATTTTCGAAAACGGTACCATTATCTCTATATTCATGACACCATTTCTTTCTGCCTTTTGTGGAATCTTAGATCTTTGTGAACATTTTAGAAATAAATTTCGAAAAATGGAAAATGTTCTCAGCAAAGTAGTTTTTGCAAGATAATTTTCCAAAAGCATTATAATATCAAATGTCAAAGTACTTTGCCTTATACACTGTCGTCTATTAATAAAATTACGTTTTTGGTATTAAAAAGACATTAAAAAAATTTACAATTTTAATTCAATTAAAAAGAGTTAAGACCAATTAAAATGTAACAGTCAAAATATAAATATTTACTGCTCAGGGACTTATTAACATGGAAGAGTTAAACACGTGACTTACTGTTGTGCTTGATTACTTACACCCGCATTAGTAGCTATTAAACTTCTACGAAGTTTTTTTTATTCAAAAGCAATAAATTATATTAACTTTTAAGCAAAATTCCATTAATTACCTTTCGTTTATTTTAACATTATAATTCATTTCCTTTCTTCATTTTTTTCTTTTCGTTATCAAATCCTTGCATAAATTTTGGGTTACCAATGATTTCGAAATTTATTTATTCAGATTGTCACTTTGTTTAATTGGTTCCTTATGCTCACGATTTTCACACAAATTGTGCGTTACGCAAATGTCGAATATTATAGATTTCACTTCTACATGTAGTCCCTTTTATTTTATAAACACACGTACACTAATTATGTCACAACAAAAGAATAATATTGTTCGCCATTCACAAAATTTTACTATTCCGTTCTATAGTACACACTCACATTAAAATGTATCATTATTTACTCATTTGCTGAACTGAGGGAGTTAAATAAAGAAAGAACGATAATAGAAAATGGCGAAGTATTTAACGGAAAGTAGTTTCGTGCAATTTTTCTTATTTTTCAATATTTCTAACATTTCGCAGATTATCGATTTCGAACGGAAAACATATGCAATTTGGTTTTTAACAAATTGATGATCGAAATGTGATTGAAAATTAGCAACGAACATAAGAACGTTCGCAATTGTGCACGTTTTTATGCACGATCCAACGATATTCCTCTAGAAAAGTTCAAGAACTGAATCGAAATTCTTAATCAAAAGCAAACGGTGCAGTTGGAAGTGGTACAAGAACAATTGTATTTCCTGCGATAGAATGATTTTATCCACGTGTTATAAGATCATCAAATTAAAAAAACTACTACTCCTGATGTATGTGTCGTAAAGTAGATCGAGACGCTGCCGCGCGAAAAGTGAAGCCAGAAAGCAAGGAATCTTGCACGTATGCTCGGGGTTCCCACTTCTAGAAAAGTTCTTATTAGAGAAACCCTTTGCAATTGGCCGACTAGAACGCAGTCGTTTGGCGCAGCTCAGGGATAGAATGTTTAACAGTAAGTCAAGTAGGGAAAAGGACAATAAATTTGTTTTCTTCGACATTACTTAGGCGAGCTCTTTTTCGTTCTTAGAAACGCATTCTATCCTTATTCGTCGTGAACTGAAACATGGTTGTAACTTAACGTACGTGGTAGATATAGATTGGTTTTTATCCTCTTCTCTCCCCTCTCTATTATTTTTTCTTTTTCTGCACAACAATGTATGGGAAGGGACGATTTGCGAAGGGAAAATTTCAGAATAATGTACGCTTCGGAGAGGAATATTTTATAATGATTTTTATAGCATTATACTTTGGAATAAGGAAATATATTTTTACAACGATGCATTTGTTTGAAGTTTCATTTGGTATTACGATTTGCTTCACTTTATATTCTTAACTAATCACTGTCGATTGTTATTGACCATCAATCGATAATGATTGATTATTTAATTACCATCTGTTGCTCTCACCGGAAGATTATTTCGCAAATTGAAAACTTCAAATGTAACTTTGCATGCGTAACGAAGTAAGCATAACATGTTTAAAAATAATAAATGTATTATTGATCGTTTACGGTAATAGATGCGTATTAAAAAATTTGTAATTTATTTATCATAGAAATAGAAACAACTATTATAGGAACTAAACATTGCTACGAGTATTTATACAATTGTCGTATCTTTGAAAATCGCTTGTTTACCAGTGATTGTGAAACCGGTCTAAATCAGAAATCTAGAAAGAATTGAATTCATCAGTTATACTTTGTGCTGCATCGATCTTTTCATAGAAAAGAGTTCTATTACAAGAGCAAGTATTTTGTGAAGTATTTTTTAATACACCCAAAGGGAAAATTTTAAATATCTCCAAATGAAAAATATACGACTTAGACCATTTTCGTGGAGCATCTATTGTTGCTATTGTATTCCCTAAATCTGTTAAACTAAACTAGCGCACCTGCAGTGTGAGCTTCTGAAGGAAAGAATGTGCTTTTTTTTATTGTAAATTTTCAAGATTTACTACATATTTATACAGTGAATAGTAGCATCTCAATACGCAACTCAAGTTAAATTCAACTGGTGCGTATAATATGACCATTGTGTGTATGTGATATTGATCGACATTTTTATTCTTCAAACACTGTTTAATACTGAAATACAGAAGTTCCCCCTGCGAGATTTATTTGTCAAATAATTAATCCGTTGTACATTTACCATGAAAATCGATTATAAAGAATAATTATTACTTGTTGCATCAAATGTGACAGCGTTTAGTTTAAAAATTTTTCCTTTAAGAAGTACTTATTAAAAGATTAATTTTTTCAGCAACTAGAGCTAAGAATAAACTCTCTAGCAGTAGTAATAGAGTTAATTTAAAAAGCAACAGTAAAAGATATATTTTTTGTAGAAGTTGTATTTAATATTTCGTTAAATATAAAGAAATTAACTTGTACATTACTGTAATGGTTTCTTATATCTGTTTTATATTTATAGCAAATTTAGATGTATTGTGCAAAATATTTTGCAGTGTACCGAAAAACGTTAACCGTGTTTCTTTTTATTCGATTACTTTAAAATACTACAAAGCTTTTGAGAATAATTCAACTATAATATTCTACTTGCATTAGGTCATCCCACTGTATAAAAATATTTTAATGAAAATCCAAGGAAATTCTACAGCAACGACATAATAAGAAATAATAGTCTTACTAAAAATAAAAAAAATAAGAAAAATTGAGGAACAAGAAGGCACTTACGTAATTTTTTCTTTATTAAATTTAAAGGTTCGTTGTAAATATTGATCTAAATTATAAAATTCGGCACGAACTTATGCGATGACCTGATATTTTATATTCGTACACATTTGGAAATATATTTGATATTCAATTCTTTTCGAATGTTCTGTGACATATGGATTGTATATTTTGCCTGCAACATGAACATTTAGCAACCGACATGTTGCCATATGTGCACTTTCCCACCTGAAGAAAGTCGAAGGGAAACCCGGCGGCGAACGCATACACGAACAAAAGGGTTGAATCACCCGGTCGCTATTTCGACCGGTTCATCTTTTTCACTTGTAGAATAAAATAAAACATTTCTAACAATGTGTTCTAAAAGTGTGCCGGTAATTATGGAAGTGACCTAAGTCGTATATTTTTGATTTCGAGATATTTAGAATGTTCCCTTTCGGTGTGTTAAATAATATTTTGTCATTATGTAATAAAATATTTCACAAAATACTCGTGCCTGTGATATAACTCTTCTTCTGTGAGAAGATCGACGCAACACAGAATAAGTGACAAATTCAATATTTTTGAAATTTTTGATTTAGACCACTTTTGTAATCACCGGAACAAATGTGTCCGATATATTTCAACGAAACGAAGTACGTTGAAGGGATAATAATAATTACTGAAAATTTTTTAACTTTAATACACTATTATTATTGTAACGATGAATATAAAATATTCATGGTAAATCAACAAATGCATAATAATTTTAAATTGAAAATTCTGATATTACGAGGTTGTCCCTGCTAATGTTATCTCTACTAATCAATTATTTAAAAATTTATCAATTAGTTATATCTTAATATAAAGACTTTCTTGGATTTAAAATTATATTAACTGTTATTCGCAACTTTCTTTTGTGGAAATATTTTTTTTAGATTGTTAATAATATCGAAAATATCTTGACGAAAAAACATGTTTTTGTCGCACGATTGAAATGCGTTGTCGGATTAGTATCGAACAAACAAACGAAGCAATCACTGGTTACCATTTACAAACAATGAATAAACCTCTGTTTCGTAGCAGTTTTCGATGTCAGTTTCGACGAGTCAACTTATCCCTCTACTTTCATTTTATTAACGCTAAATAATAATAGAAATATTTTAAGGTGTCACTGAAATAAACTGTAAAGAATTCTGCAAGTTGATACTTTGCTTCAAGAAATAAATACGAAGAAACCTGAATGTTTTGTGGAGTGAAAGAAATAACTTATTTCGATAAAAAGCTAGTCTTTAGCGGTCGGAAAGCAAACTATCGAGTCAAGAAAATACGATTTTCACGAAAAAAAGAAAATAAAACTTTTCAAAGTATAAAATGGTGTCGCAGAAGGTAGAAGAAAACACATCAAAGGTAAACACTGTTTGTGTATCATCTGGTAATGCAAGAGATCAAAGAAAATTGAAATTCAAAAGTCATGTCTGCTCGAATACATTGCAAAACTGTTGTAATCGAACTGCTGAAGGTAAATCAAGTAATTTGCAACTTTGTTGCCCATGCAACACAAAGAAGGTAATTCTAAATTTTATTCTAAACATAATTAATATTTTATGTCTTTGACCTCACTACTTTCATGTACAATTGAACTTTAAAATGAAATACCATATTGTTTATTGTAAACACCTGATGTTAATATGTAACTTTATTGTACTATTTAATAATATGAAATTAAAAGGGAGAATACCACTAATGGTACTTATACTTGATGTTTAGCTATTTACTTATGTACTTCTTGTATTTTACTATCTCTACAATTTTGTTTTATTTTGTATTTTATGTGCTCTTAATTATACGTCATGCAAGTTTATTTTAATTATTGTTAATTAAATCTTTTCTTCTATTTCTATTGATAGCATTTAAAATTATAATAATTTTCTTCATTTTCCCTATTCCTTCATATCTCCACTGACTATAAATTAATAATTAACTAGAGTATATAAATAGCAGTACAAAATGTATAATGTTACATTGAAATAATGATGTATTTAAAAATAGTGCAATAGTTCAAACAATAATATCTAAATAATATTTTTTATGCAGTAATAAATTATGTAAGAAATTGTTACGTAATAATCGTTATGTAATTGATATTAAATATTTTCACATTTTAATACTAATGTCTACTACGGTACATTAATACTTAAACAGTTACATTTATTATATTATTGAATAAAATATACGTATTCAACAATAAGAGTATTGGCAAACATTAAAAGTATCGTAATAACTTATTTAGTTAATTGAAAGGGAAGGTAAAACTAAAGGAAGGATGAGAGTAAATGCTATGAAGAAAAAGTTACCGCCTCCAAAGATTATATCGAAAGAAGAGTACGACAAATTTCGAGAAAGTGGTCCTATGACGAAAGCGGAACTAGAAGCAATTTTTAAAGCAGAGGAAAAAGAACGGGAAAGACTTGTAAAAGAAAGCATGGAGAGAAAAGAAGAATTTCGTAGAATAGACCAAGAGAGGCCTCGGGAAACATGTGCGCAATTGATTGAAATTGAAGAAGAAGCTAGAAAAAGAACAAAGTATGTCCTTGAAAGAGCAGAGAACATGAAACTTGAGCAGGAGGAAGAAATTCAAAAATGCAATAGGATCATCCTGGAAACTAAGTGCCGGGCTATACGAGATGCACAGGTAAATAATATAAAATAAAATAATAATTAATTGTCATACAAAACTGTTGTAAAATATTCGCTGTTTATCAATGTTTAAGGATATAACGACTTTTCATAACAGAGCATCTATTTTTAGTTTGGAATTATCAAAATCGAAAAATATATTCTTTTATTGATTTTGAACCATTAAAGTACATATATAATGTATTTAACTATTCACGAAACAGAATGTTTTATTTTAAATGTGTGTGTGTTTATTTTTTTATAATATTAAGCTTGTGGTTGTTAGTAGATAGCAGAAAAAAAGCTGATTGAGCACGAATTTGAAGAAGAAGAAAAACGTCTCAACGATATGATGGAAAATGAAAGAAGGTGGGCGATTAAGGAAGAAATTAAGAAGGAACAAGAAGAAATAGCAAAAAGACAAAAATGTGCCGATAGTTTAATGGAACAAATTAAAGAAAATGAGGAAAACAGGATATTACAATTCGAAAGAAAGCAAGAAGAAAGTCGCTTAATTAATTTAAGCAATATTGCTTGGCAACAAGAAGAAATCACAAAAGTACAGAACAAAGAATCTGAAAACGCACGGGTTCGGCAACAACTTGCTGAAGGAAATGAGCAGTTAAAACATTTCAAAGTTATGGAAGAACAAGAAAATAAAATCATGGACCTCAGGTATGACTTACTAAACTGTCAAACTCTTAGTCAATAATTAATAAATTAATTAACTTTATTGTACAGGATACAAGAGTACCAACGATATAAGGAGGAAAGGGAAGCAAAATTGAAGGAAGAACGAAAATTTAAAAAATTACAACAAGAGCAGGCCAAAGAGAGAATTGTATCACAAACATTGCAAACAACGGATCTTCAAGTATTCAATTATTTAATAAATAAATTTACCTTTACATTGTTTCGAATTAATTTAAAATATTTATGTTTATATGTTTGGTGCCCATATTTATACCTGTTTATTTTTTTATATGTATATAATGCAATATTGCTTTTGTTTTAATATCAATGTTTCAAAATTGTATGTACAATAACATTTACTAGTTTTAATATTTCTGTTTGAATAAAATATTATGCTTAATTTTTTGTACAATTCCTTAAATATTAGGTTATAAGTGTAGCTCGTTTCATATACT
>NW_017101431.1:716307-733010 GCF_001263275.1 Habropoda laboriosa
TCGTTTCATATACTTGTATTTTATATTTAATTTTATTGTTCATTACAACATTACGTATAAAAATTATCAGAGTCACAATAAAATATAAAAAATTCTATATTTCGTAGTTACATTTTAATAATAACTTTGTACGCTTCTATAGAAACGAATTGATGAGTTAAATGCCGCACGAATTCAGGAAGAAGTTGAACGACAATGGAGACAAAAGGAAAAAGAAGAAGCTCTGAAAAAGGCTGAAGCTCAGAAGTCCCTTATGGAAGAAAGAGAGAAACAAATAAGTAGCAAACGACTAATGCAAGCAATTGAACTAGAACGAGAACGATGTGAATTTGAAAAAATTGTACGTGTTCAAAAAGAAGCATTTTGTCGAGAACAAAAAGAACTTGAGAAAAAACACCGACAAGCATTACTTCATAGAAGCGAAATATTGAAGCAGGTCAGTGTTTTAATTTGTAATATACCATAAACTTTTTAAATAGTTATATTATAAATTCTTTGTTATATAATTAAGAAAACGTGATAATTATTGATCTTCTACTTTTTATACTCCAGTACATAAATTAATATAATTTTTTTCATGAATAGTATAAATTCCATTAATTGTTTTCCCAAATTATGTAAGATATTTTACCACAAATAGGTACACTATTCTTTAACATTTTTGTTTTGAATTGCTTCTGATTTAAACTAATTGATGCAATATTAGAAAAAGAATTCATATTTGACCATTTTCATTAGGTAAATGAGAAAGAAAGAGAACGCATAAAAGCGAGACAAAAAATGTTTGAGGAAGGTTTAGCAATTCGTACGAAAGTCGCAATGCGTAAGAAAAATCTCCGCGATGCGATGGAAAGGAAATGTGATGAAATGAGGAGCAGTAAAGTATCTGAAATATACATTAATGAAGTGAAACGAATGATCGAGAATATACAATAAATTTACAACTGAACTTGTCGATTTATCATTTAAAATATATCTTGTGTCATCATATTTCTGCTTAAATGAAAATTTCATTATGTTTATCAAAATCATAGAAGGCAAAATTCACTGAATGTTATTTTAAATATTACTTCCATAACATAATAACATTTGGATCACGTTCAACAATATCTTCAATTTGAGCAGCTGACTGACCTGTACTGCAACAAATTTCATCAAGACTGTATGTTCCTGTAAAATATTTATAAACTGGATTGTTCTTTGTTTCTTCACCACACGAAGGACCTGATAAATATATTGGATACTGCAACAAAAGTTAAAGGCAAATAATTTTTTAAATAAACAAAAAATAACAAAATTAATAATGTAATTGTATAATAATAGAATTAACAAACTTTATATACTCTACGAATAAGACCTTCAATGAGACCAAATTGCACTAATCGTCTTTCATTGATTCTTAAATTCTGTGGATTGAGACGTTGACATAAATCTCTTATACTGCTTCCATGTGTCATACTTGCATACATTCGATATATGTCTCTAAGATATGCAGGTTGCCTAGCTAAAAATAATATTTTGTTGAATATTTTCGTTTTTATAAACTTCTACATTGAATATGTAAAACTTACAAAATTTTGAAGCATATGCTATACATTGCTCTTGTAATTTTATATTTTCTGCCAACTCTGTTAATTTGGAAGTTACAGCATAGACATTACTATATTGGAATATTGGAATCAAAGTTACAACACCATAGTAACTGGAAGTAAATTGCAACAACATTATTGAAATTGCATATTTAAAATGAAATTTTATATTTATGTACTTACACAAGGTTCTGCACACAACTTTTAACCAAATTGTTCTCCACATCTGCTTCAGCTGCTATTCGCGCAACATGATTGAATCCATCTATATATGGTAACACTTGCTGAGTAGTTAAGTCCCATTGATCACTCTGAAATGTTTCACGGCCTTCCAAGAATATTGGTACCTGATGATCAAGAACTGGTTTTGGCTCAGGTGCTAATTTTATGACTTTCAAATGGGATGTCATTGTCCCCTCTATTAAAATATTATATTTTACATTTTTAACATTTTTATACAAAGCTATTATTTATAAAATATTCTTACCTGTTAATGTACACATCTTGTGCAAGTTTAAATTTTGCATTACCTGTTGGAGCATTTCTGATAATCTTGTTTTATCATCAGAAGCAGATAGAAAACAATTTTCTACTTCAAGAGCCATCTGCAAAATTAAGTTAATTCAATTGAATTCAATAAATTAATCAATAAGACAATTTTTAACAATGTATAAATACCCACTAGAAAATCAGACATTTTCTTCACAACAGGTTCATAGTGCACTGTACGAGCTTCTGCATGACACACAAAACACAAATTAAAATAAAATGCATTTCTTGCATATTTTTTATCATCAATTTTAACTGGAAATCCCAAAATTTTATAATCCTTTAATGTTCTATAACAAAATGGAGACTTTAATAACATATTTAAAGTTAGGTATTTAAATACTAAACTTACACTGTTATAGTACTGCGTTGCAACTGTGCTTTTGGTATGATATAAACACTGACATTATCAAAAATATCTTTTGAAATGAAGTTATCTGGAACCTAAAACAATGTCATTATAAATATAACTTTTATTGTATTATTTATGAAATTATTATTTAAGATAAAAAATATCATTTAAAATAAATTATGTGTAATACTTCTTAACCTGACAAGTAATCATTGGACCAACAATAGGATGAAATTCTGAAAAAAATATACATCTAATGGGATCTTCTTGCCCTTTATCTTTTGTATTCTCTGTTGCTGATGTCATTTTTATATTTTATTATTTATATCAAATCCAATAACCTATTATTACAAGAATACATGAAACAATTTTAATATGCATTCGTATACATACATAATTATCATAAATTATTAATAACAAACCTATTTTGTTTTTCCTTCCAACATTTCAAACAAACTTGCAATCAATTTTCATATTGAATAATTGGAATTACAATACCAAAATGTAGAGTAGCATTTCAAATTCAATACCAAATCTGTTCATATTTATAATTACTTGTTGAACTTTTATAATATTGAAATTATTTAGCTAAATATATCTGTTTGAAATTTGTATTTACCCATGTAAATTAAAAATCGATTGTTTTCTAATTTATACGAAGTTCTTTTATTAATTAAATACATATCAAGCTTAGTGATTACCTTTACAAACATTTCATTTTATGCAATAAAGTCAATGCATTTAATAATTAAAAATTAATGATAAAATTAATAAAGTAATTACATATATTGCTCTCAATATATCACTACGCATATGTGTTTACATTCATACGTTCCATGTCATCTACACTCATATCTATATGTAAGACAAAAAGGAAGCTATAAGGTAAGAAGACGTTTATATCATAAAGGAAATATGTATAAAACTTATGAACAAGTGTACAAAAAAAGAGTACAATTAATAAATAGTGAATGAGAAAAGACAATAAGAGTAACATAAGTGAATGAATTAAAAACAAGAACAAAATTACGTAAGCAAAATAGTGCATGTGAAACCATAGAAGTAAAAAGACCAACAACAAAATGTGTAATGTGTAACAAAAAGAGAAAGAAAAATAGGATAAGAGAGAAGTAGAACGAGAAATGGAAAGGGAGAGAAAAAGAGAGAGCAATTCAATGATTAAATAAAAACAAGTGCTTGTGTTATAACGAAAGGAAGAATATTTAACCTTCCTTGTCGCATTATTGGTATGTAACTTTTTTAATATGCCACTAAATATTTATAAATTCTTTTGCTGTATTTGTTACATTCTACTTATATTATAGTATATATTGATTGATGTGTGTGTGTATGTGTCCGCAACTGTAACCATACGTTACCTATTTTAAGCGTTACGTAGGAAATATTTGTTTTACAATAATTATTAAATTTTACAAAATATAATGTTTTCGTATTATTACAAATCAATTGCAAAAAATGAATTTTATTTCTTCAGATTTTTTATTTTTGAAAAATTAATTTATGAATCTAAATGGTTCGTTTGTATTTCTAAATTACGGGTACTATCATAAAATATATCTAAATGATACTTATCGAATTTTGGGTTGTTTAAGACAATATGTTTCCAATATAATATTTCTCCTATTAAAATTACGAAACCTAATAAATAACCAACTGTAATAGCAATAAATGCACCTTGTAGCTTATGAAGATTAACTAATGCTTTTTCAGATTCTGTTTCTTGTTGTAGTTCCATAATTTTTGACCACTCCATAACATCACTCAGCCATTTCTCAACTAATCCAATTTCTATTATACGTCTTATCTAAGAATATACATTATATAAATAATTTTGATTAAATATTTTTTTTATAATAGTTGTAAAATAAGTTGTAAAAAAAAATAAAAAGTACCAAAATATCAACATGTGGTTTTAAAGGTGAATTTTTTTCCATGCCAAGAGCTATTGGCATATGTATAACACATTCTTCCATGATGTGCAAGTTGTGTTTTAATAACATGTTTTGTGTAGTTTTATTTTCCTTTTGTTGCTTCTGAAACATCTGTCTTTTCACACGAGCATGTTGAAGTAAATAAGAATTTTCATAGTAACAAAAAGATCCATTTGCTATTTTCTCAATAGCTTCTTCCTCATGTTTAATTAATTGAAATTTATTACCAATTTCTTGACTACTAACATCTGATGACATTAAGAAAAAGTCTTTGGTCTCTTCATTCCATCCTCCAACTTCTATAGAACTTTGGGCCAATTGTGTTAATGTATCAATAGTAACTCTGCAATTAAGTTGTAATATAAATAAAATTAATTAAATAATCATAGAAAACATTAGATAAAAATGTATTATTAAATTTGTTAACAAAACTATTGTTAAAATTTAAATTGTGTAGTATCATAATTGTAGACTAAATGAATTTTATTAAAATAATATTTACCTGGCAACTGGATTTGCTAGGGTTGCAGTCATACTAGCTCGATAGGCAACTGCAACTAGAATGCTATAAATCCACCACCACCCAATTAATACTCGTACAGCCCAAGGGCTTGGCAAATTTGGTAATGAAACTTGAAATAGCATGCTATAAGTATATAAAATACTATTTCCTATTTCAGTAAATAAATATAATCCCTTTATTTCCTTCTTCAGTGATGTACTTTGAATATGCATTTGATTTTTATACAAACTTATGTACTTTTTACAAGACAGTGATAAAGAATAAAATACTACACTTCCTAGAACTAAAGTGAGGATAAGAGCAATCCATGTGTAAAGCCTAAAAATGAAAATACATACATATATTTTGTTTATTTTTATTATCTTATATCTTTCTTTTTATATTTACTTGAATGGAAGTATTAAAAGCTTCCATGAAGTTTCAGTCAAGGACTCTGGTGTCAAGAAAGTGAGGCACTCAGTATTATATGGGATAGTCAAATCAAAGTACTTCAAGTGATGCAATGTATAATGTAAATCACCCAAATAAAATGCAGCTTTTTCTTGTATAGCTTCACTTACAAGTCCAGTATGAGTTTCATTACCTCCTTCATTGCCCCACTTCTCAGATACAATATTATAGGGCATATAATATTTTGGTTCAAAGTTCATTGCCTTTGAAATAATCTGCATTAACTGAAAAATATAAAATAATACAATAATAACAAAAATATGAAATAGTATTAAAGGATCCTGTATACAGGGTGACACCGAAATAGGTAGTCGAAGTTTGGTACCGTATTTAACTCTTGCTAAGGATGAAAGAAGGTCGTATAAACATAGGTTTGCAAACTCTGCCTTTCCGAGATAAAAACACTTTCTATTTACATTGAAATTAAATTACGTCGTAGTTTCATACGAGCAGCCGTCATACGTATAATTACGATGCACAGTCATTATTTTTTTCTGTTAGAAATAAATAATATAGTAGAGCAAGCCTTCAAGGCATTGAAGACAGTGTATTTCGCAATAAATCAGTCTGTATCTAAATGTTTCATAGTTAAGACCGTGTTATCAGGATAACTTATTTTAATATCAAGCGGACAAATATTTAGTTAACTTATGGACGAGGAATAGACCAAGAACTTTCGAATATCTTCAACAGTTTCTGAAACGTCGATACGAAGCATCTGTTTATGCAGAAGAAAATCATTTTCCGCAATTTCTTTAAGTAAGTTTTAACCATTCCTACAATACACCATCATAAACAAAAAGTGCGTATATCTCAGAAAAAAAAAAAGAAGAATTTCCGGATCTATGTTTATATGACCTTCTTTCATCTTTAGGAAGAGTAGAATACGGTACCAAAGTTCGACCATCTATTTCGTTGTCACCTTGTGTAATACATACTTCAAATTCTATTCCCAAAGCTTCTACATTGTTATTTGGTCGTTTGTTGTAATATGCTCTTGATTTTTCTGTTACTGCTGGAATATGCTCAAATACAGCAATTCTAAAATGCGATCTAAATCTTTATTCATTTCTTTTAAGATAATAATTATAGTTATAGTTATGTTACAACTTTTTACACAAACCGTAAATGCTTCTTCTGCAAGTTGGTGGTTTTTTCTGTGAAATGATTGCCACCATAACGCAATTTACCGTGATACCAAGTATCTATACAATTTGTGGAAGTAGATGTTTTTCTACTAGCAGGAAAATAGATAGTATCCAGGTCGATCCTTTCTTCGGTGGCTTTCTCACCAGAACGATGTTTATATGCGTTGTATCGACGTATAAAAACTACATTAATTATCCTGTTCCAAAGGTAACGCAAATTTGTTTGAAATAAACGAGAATCGTACAGAAGCAAAAATAATCCACGTGTGTTTATCAAACGTTCTCTGGAAATATAAAAGTAAAAATGAATTGTACAAAGTGTCTATAAGTTTGTACCATTTCAAACAATAATTAAAATGGTAAGATATATAACAAATTTTCTTTTCAATTTAAAAGAGGTCGTTTCATGATTACTGCATATTTTATTAATGAAATGTTTGTTTCAGCATTACAAAAAAGCAGAAAAAGATTACTTTAACGCGTTACTTTCAAGCGATCTTGAAGTAGTATAAAGTCACAAAAAATTGTAATTATTGAAACAAAAACTAAGTTCTTTGTTATTTTATACATTTCATCTACAGGGTATACTTGAAATTTCCACTTCTGGCATTTACAATCAAACTTTTTTTAGCGAATCTAAAATGAAAGCAAGCAGACTAATATCTAAGTGTTTGCCAAATGTGCATTATTTAAAAAACATATTTAGTATTGAATTTTCGGTAAAATTAATATGTATCATACTAGTGAAGTTTTTAATTGTTGCAGTTGAATCCCATGGTGAAAATAATTAACAAAATTTTGTTTCAATACATATATCCCAGGCAGAACTTTCTATTCAGGTCATTCGATATTTTTTTTGTTTCGATTTCAACTGTGAATGTAGAAGAATAATTTATTAGAAAATTTCATTTTTTTTTTTGTAATGTATTTCAAACGTTACATCTTTTTCTTATTAATAATGAATTTTTGTAGTTTCATAATAAGTGCATTGCAAAATAATAAATTATAAACAGAATTGTTAGTCTCGTCAATGTGGGGTACATACGCGACCTACATGGTCTGAACAAATTATAAATGATAAATTTACGCTTTTAAATGATTAGCAGAATTATGCATACATGATCTGCGTAGTTTGAACACGGTGAAGATTTCAGTAACAGAATTGAAAATATCCCGATTTACCAAATCTTTTGAAAGACATAACTTTATTCGTGCACCTAAATAAATAG
This sequence comes from Habropoda laboriosa, assembly GCF_001263275.1. Lineage (NCBI taxonomy): Eukaryota > Metazoa > Arthropoda > Insecta > Hymenoptera > Apidae > Habropoda > Habropoda laboriosa. The sequence continues at coordinate 724,100 of NW_017101431.1, forward strand.
TTTTACCATGATGATGCTCCGCCTCGCTATGCATCAACAGCAAGGAGGATGCTAAGCGGTATGTTACCAAATCGATGAATTGGACGTGACGAATCTATAAATTGACTCATGGCTATCTTTTGTTAGAACACTTAACAAGTATTATTTATCAGACGTTACTTAAAATGTTAGCAAATATGAAGATGAGAGTTATTGTATGTACATGTTCAAGTGTCTAACAGCTAAAAGTGAAAATTTCAACAGATCCTTGCAAATAAAATAAGTAGAATAACAGAAAACTTGATCCTTGTTTGTTTCAACAATTTCTCCTCTTTTGGGACTTTAAGTAACTTTCAGGTCACTTTAGAGTAGTGTATAGGATTATCCTTTTTCAGTGCTCCTGAAACAAAAATATAGTGTTTTATTAATAAAATATAAAGTGAAATATTTATTTCTTTGAGCTGCTACATCCTATATGAAAGAAACTGGAAAAACCACAGGTTTGTTTCTATATCTTACCGTTGAATAGTTTATTTGGAACGATACAAATTTTTACGCGTCTTGTAGTTTTTGAAATTTAATCGATAAAATACTACGAACGTAAATCTAAATATAATATTAATATGTGTACTTTCACGACTTAAGCACCATACAGGGTCAGTCGCGCAATTAGAGCAAACTATATCTCTCATTCGCTTAACAACATTCAAAAGTGATAGATTAAAAGGTTTAATAATTGCACAATATCTATTTTCCCAAATTACCTTACTTTTTCAATGCAATAAGATTATTTATTCATTTATGTACCTTTTTTACTTAAATCGATTTATTTGAATGTTATGCATATAAAGATATTACGGTAAAATATTCGGAAAATTAATAATTTACGAGATATTAAAATTATTGTAATATTTGTTACAGTTATTTTAATACTTCGTATCGCACAACGAATATTTTTATCGCTTGCACTACCGATGCACTTTGGGTGTACCAAATAGCTTCGTTTTTGATAATTTTACATATAGAACGTATCAAATAGAGAAATAGTACATATAAATGATTTCATTCGATCGACAAAGAATGGAAAAGTATAACAAGTATTAGGTTGAGTAAAAGATCTCTTCTCGGTAATGTTACCTGATATTGTTGCGTATTTTGTCTGAAACTAAGAAACGTATCTCATTAGGGACAGTCTAAAGATGCTTTGCATTCAGTATTATTCGAGTATTCATTTTCGGCACCTAATCCTTTTTTATTTTCGCAAGAAGAAAAGTGTTGAAGAAATAAGAAAAGAAATGTATGATGTGTATGGTGAGGATGCTATTAACAAACGTACCATCTAAAAGTGGATTAAAAGATTCAATAGCGGAGGAGATTTCAATGTGGAAGACAAAAAAAAACGAAGTGGCAGGCCAAAAGAGATCGACGATGATGAAATCGTACGTATCTTATTGATTAGGTAAGTCTGATATTAAAATAACAAAATTTTATATTCTTGTGAAGAAACGGGAAACGGACTTTTAACTCAACCTAATAAATAAATTGCAAATAAGCTTCGTAACAAGTTTATTTGCTAGATTTAGAACTATGTACATAATTTTATGTAGTTAGGATAATCACTGTTGGGACGTGTTTATTGACTTGTTGATCTTGGTTTACAACCAATGCGGCTTGAATGGCTTATATACGGCTTGAAATATTAAAGCTCAATTGCTTATCGTTATTCTACCAAAAAAAGCCTGACCACTTTTTACTAATACTTAGAAACGCCTGATTACTGTTAACTATCTTATTCTGAAGTCTCAATAGACTTATTTTAATTGCTTACTCTAGGTCCATTGATTGTTTCTGCTCTGGCTATTATTCTGTTCCGACCGAATGTTCTAAACCTTCTGTTTTCACTGACTATTCCGTTCGAATTCAGTACAAAGTCTATAGTCTATATTTCTTGTCGTTTTGAAGGTTTTAGGATGTGCGCTCATGCTCGGTTAAATTGAAGTGAAAACAGGGTCGGGTTTATCATAAGGCGCATCAGGCGCAAGCTGGGGCCTCACTCTCTACGGGGTCACATTTTGAAACCTTACACCTCACAAACAACAATATGAAAAACAGTCTAGTTACAGTTGCAAAATAAAATACTTATTTTTAAATATTAAATTCATAATACAAAAACAAGAATTTGATTGACTGAAACAAACTTGTTTTTCTGAGGCTTCATGACGATGTTGCGCCTAGGGCCTCGAGAGGTATAAATGCGGCCCTGCTTTTACAAGCACCCTTAAAATTTCGGGACATTTAAATTGACGACTAGTAAAACTAGTCCAATTTATGCCGTGTTTGGACTCGTTTTCATCGGGAGAATCTCACCAAATCATTGGTACTATTTTCGCGAAGCTACGATGAAAATGAACGATATTGGAATTTTTTATGTTGCATGATCCAATGCATCGTCGACAATTGTCTCGATCACCGCTGTTTGACGCACTATGTCTATTTCGTATACTCTCGTTTTCTCTATTCCCTTTCCTCGTCGAGTTGTTCCAGAGGTGTATATAATTCCTGGAATTAAGGCATGCGACTAAAGTCGAACACCGTTGTGTTAACTGCGATGTTCGAACTTTAACCGACATACCGTCAGAATTTACTCTTCATCGCGAACCTCGACAATACTGCCGCATTGTTGATATTAACGTAGTGTGAAATTGTGATAAGTGGTATCCAGAAGATGTTCGCAACAGTGAAAGCACCGTCACTAATCATCTGGATGGAAAAAGTAATTATATGACATAAATGTTAACCGAACATAGGTGTAGGTAAAGCGCAACAATCTCAAATCAGAAAATTAGGATCGTAAATCGCCCTTCATACAGCATACAACATAAAATCTTTTTTGTTTGGAGAAATCAACTTACAAATTCCATTGGAATCGGAGTTAGACACGTCAAGAACGATTGTTAATTAACAACATATCTCGCATGATATATTTCGAACGTTTCGAACGTATAGCTTCGGATACAACTTATTGCTTCGTGAAGTATTTACAGAAAGACACAAGTCACTTTGTCACCAGGATGGAAAACGAACTCTGGCCCACTGCACAGTGGCGAAAAGTCAATTTTTCAACTTTAATATTTTGAACAAATTTTTGTTCCTACAAAGTGACAACCCATCGAAGCTTCAAAATCCAAAATATTATTCATTTCAGATCATTCTGTGATCAGATACAGCGTTTTGAATGTAAAATCGTAAAGCTCAAAGTGAAATTAAACCTTGTAAACATGTACTCGTTATAGGGTATATGTCAGCAGGTGTATTTCAAATATTTAGTCCTGTTAATTATAAGCATTTTATAATTTACGTATAAACAGTGCAAAATTTCTGACAATTTAAACTTTGAGCAGGTTTTTAAAAAAATGGTTAAAAGTGGTAGACATGGGGTTTTTGTTTCTATACGACAGCTTAGACAATTATGAATGAGATAGTGGAAATTTTCGGTGCATCGACCTGCAACTTTTAAATCTATCCCGGTTTTAACAAATATGTAGATGACCGAGGTGTTATAGTGCTGGTTTGGGAAGTCCCTTTATATTGTAGTTATTTAGTGGAGAGAAGTTTGCTCCGGTCCTTAGTTCCAGGATGACTAAATACGAGTAAACCTCCTCTTTGAACTTAATATGAAACCAAGTATGACTGAAATGTTTTTGGGTACGGTAACTCGGTCGCGTTATCGGTGCATGAACCAATAGGTTGGTCATCCAACAATTCTAAGCTCTTACGATGTGTCAATTATCACTGACAACGTATAACTCGAGAACTTCCGTGAGAATTCCAGTTATACGCTAGTTTGTAGGAGGTACACAAAGCACTAAAGCGGAACGTATGACTAAAATATAGCAGAGTTCTGTTTCGTCGGTATCACGTGGTCCAAATTATAAAATGAAAAATCATCGGTGCCGTATATGTGCCAGTGATTATGAAAGTGGTGCAGATGAAAAAACTAAAAAAATCGGGTATTTTATGTTACATCGGTTTGTGTTTCAATATTGTAAAAGAATTTCTGCGAAAATTCGTGGAATAGGCAATGACAGAAGTGTGTCATTTTCATAACGAGCCTCGATGATTTAAAGTTCATTTCGATAGTGATGCGCAAGTCATTTCTTCTCTGTAAACAATTTGTGAGAGAGGAAATAATTACATATTTTTTTGTACGACAGGAAAAATATATAAATACATAATGGCTACACTATCTTACATTCCACCAATATTTCCACGAATATTTTAACATCCTTAAAATATCAGAAACGGAAAACAAATTTTGTCGTCGAAGCGGAATATTCATAAATTCAGAAAAGTTACAATTGTAACATACATAAATATGTTTGTTTTTAACTTGTTTTATTCATAAAATTCGTTATGTTTTGTTAATCCTAATTAGGATGTACTGTTAATTTTGAAAACGGTGTAAGTCATTCGAGGGTTCGAAAGATACATTTTCGTATAATTTACTCGGAAAATTTTCCAACGATAGATAAGTTTTACATTGGAGGAGCGTATATTTTCTGAAAGATTTGGTTCAATGATGGGAAAGTATCAAACGTAAAAATGTAAATACCTCGAAATGAAAAATAAATGATTTACACCTCTTTCACATGCGATACACGCAAGACGTATGGTAACAAACGCGTTAACATTCTTCTACTACAGCTGTCATAATTGTTTCAAGTTGATTATATTTTATGTTCGTACAATTTGACGTAAAATGACGAACGGACGCAAGTAAGCTTCATTCTTAAATAACACCGTAAATAAAAATCAAGCGGATTTGTGTCTGGTGATTAAAGCAACTGCAAGGACTTTATTCCGGGAAAATTGGTAAAATTGATGATTTCCGTTCTCATAAAAATGTCCGCTATTTCAAGTTCATACAGGTTCCATTCTTCTTTGCGCATATACCATAAAAGAATTTACCATTAAAAAAATCTACTGTTTACCTTTCTGTATATTGTAGAAATTCCGATGCTAAAAATCCGTTTGCAATTAGTATAACATATGCGTTGCAGCCAACCATTTTGCTGTCGATCAAGATGTTGCGAATTCGTCTTCTTAGACGGGAAAATTTTTCATTGTCGCGCAATACGATCTGCAATAATCAGCACACGTGTAGTAGATTAAAGATATCGAGAAATAATTCAGACCTTTTACCCCACCTCGTATTTCGATAAAATCGAAGAACTCTTAATATCTTTCACATTTACAAGTCTTTGATAAACAGAATCGGTAATGAAAACAGTGCAATTGGTCCGTCCGATAATTTCTTCTACGACTTGTTCAACGACAGATTTCAGATTCTTTTCACTTTGTCCGCATTGATATTCTTTATAAAGCTTGCTGTATAATTTTATAAATTAATTAATAATTGGTGGATTGTAAATTGATACAAATGAAAAATTCACTTTTAATTTGTAATTCTTCATTTTTATCATTTCTAAGTTTCAGTATTGTATATTAGTATAAGTGTCGCTTTGTATTCGTATATACCAGTGATGGCGAACCTATGATACGCGTGTCAAAGGTGACACGCCAATACATTTTGGGTGACACGCATTGACTTAAGTCACCTCACAGCCGAAACCGAGCAGATCACAAATAATCGTCAGACAAACAATAACGAGAAACAACGAGGTTCAGAATTGTTAATTCGGAGCTGAACCATAGCGAGAGTCCGTGATCGTACAAGGTCGTAACGCTCGCAACAGTTATGGATATTTCTAGATGTGACACGGCACCCGAGTTAACCTATGTAGGTTTTTTCCCAATTTTCACACATCGAGCTCAAAAGGTTCGCCGTCGCTGGTATATACGAACGCCATTAACTGAATAACTTATCATGTGTGTATGTAACAATTGAAACGAAGCATTTTCTTCCTTTAGATATATTATATTCAATATCTCTGCGTAAAAGGCAATGTTAAAAATAGGCGAATTTTGGTCATCATCGGGATTGAAGGATTTCTTCACAGCGTGATTCTACACGTTCTAAGGAATCAGAACCTGATAGTCATTTGTCCGGAAAATGATGAGAAAGTTGTAAAGAATACGGTTAAATGCAAGAATGCAAATTCTGTAACAATTTTGCTATTTAAATGAATTTTCAAATTTTGTTCACTACCCCGTGAACATGCGAATAATGAATTTGTACTTGCCCTTGTGGAGTTTGTGATTGCATGATCGGTCAAAGAGTTGCAGAATGTTAACAATTTTATGGTTTCCTGTACTTACACATCCTTCATCCATTTACTAGCAAGCATTTTGAATAATTACTTCATCATCATCATCCCAACAAAGTAAAGCCGAAACATAAAAACTAACATAAGTAAGCCATGATCACGATTGTATTTATGTTAGTTCATGCTATCTTTTATCACGTCTAGAATAGATAATTATTAGTTTCTGATTCGTTAAAATATTCCAAGATTATGGAACGATTAAGTAGTTTCAAATTGTCCGAAAATTCTTTTCAACATAATTATCATGTTATAAAAGAATTTTTCCTTTCCGATGATTTTCATGGCACGTAAATTTTTATCCTTAATTATTTCTTCTCTATTATAATCTTTTGTATGATTCTCTGAATGATTATTTTACCAATAGATCGTCATCCGAAGAAAATGAGATTGAAATGTAGCATCTTTTGTTACAACCACAGTCATATTTTTGTATTTAACCGCATTCTTTGTAACTTTCTCATCAGTTTCCAAATAAATGACCATTAATTTTCTTACTGCTTAAAATATGTAGAATCACGCTGTGAAAGAATTTTTAAAATCTCAATGATATCGGTTTCTTTTTACCATTGTTCTTTCGTGACCGTTGCCTACATTGAAATATTGCACGTCAGCCATTAAACTTTGATATTTTAATTAGGTACCTCACCGTATCAGAATTTTAGATTAGAATAACATTTGTAACGTTTCTTCATTACGAGTGTTCAATGACATCGATACTATTAAAATAGAGTTCACGTGAACTGCCAAGTGTAACATTGTCCCCTGAGTAACTTTTTGAAACAGTTTTAAATGAAAATTATTATTCTTTAAAATTATTTTTATTTAGTTCAGGTTCTACTATTTAATATTTGAATGGAAAGTCCGACTGCAATGGTACCTATATTGATTTATCAGTCTTTAATTCGTTCTTTCAATTGTACAAAGAAATCAAATATTCAGGGATCCCATTAGCCAGGAAATTAAGTTAGGTAAGCAGTGCAATCGATAATGTAAATGCACGTTAGCAGCAGCATCGTTCAATTTTGAATAAAAGGTCGTGACGGATTCGGTTTATTTTTATTTCAGGTCGCAAAGTAATTGTAAAGTGTGCTGAAAATTTAATGAAGTAAACTAAAGTTCAACCTATATATGTATATACACAAGTAAAGAAACAGTTAAGAAGTAATCATGTTTTTTTACGAACGTTTGAAGAAGATACACGAATATTTATTTCAGTGAAATTGTGTTACGTAAATTTATAAATTTATAATTCATTCTACTACTAAAAAATGATATTAATAAAAAAAAAAAAATGTAATTTTCACAAAGTTATTTTGATTACAGTGATTAATACATTTTTGAAGTTTGTCTAGTAATATACCAAAAAGGTTGAAAAATTGTTCGTACTTTCATCAAGTTTTCTCATCTCTGATTTTATTTCTTTATAGATTATCGAAAGAATTAATGTAATGTAAGACGTATTGTTTATGTTTCGTTATCATATACTACAGATATCTTTATAAATCATTATAATTATCATCCTACACACGCGCGCGCGCACGCCACGCGCACACACACAAATAAAATATTTTTGTAGTAGGTTACATATTTTGCTATCTATATTAGGTTAACATGTAAGTTGATTTCAATCATTAATTTAATTGACTTCAATAAAGTGCGAATCTTTTTGAACGTAATATTCTACATAAACAAATGTGTTTTTTAAAAACAATAGTTTGTAAGATTACTAAATTAAGAATACTAATATGTATTACTATATTATTCTCCATTTACATTATTGAAATAATTATCATTGTAACATAATATACATTACGTCTAACAACATTAATTTAATACATTTTAATTATATTAACATATAGTCAGTAATTAAATAAAGTATTGTACTTAACGTTTTTTATAACAATTTTATTTTTTCCTTATTAAACATTAACACTATGTTACATTTAATTTAATGGAGTAACATAGAATAACAATTCAAAGAACTTTCCTTCTTTAGAGCAAAATTTTTTCTGAAATTTTATGAATTTGACCCGAAAGGTTTCGAAGTAATTAACGATTGGCGAAATCGCTATTTATTAAAAATTATCATGGCATTATGTAATTAAATATCATTGTATTATGTATGCGCGAGTAAGACTTTATTAAAATTCAAACAAGTTAATATGCACAGTGTGTGTAAAGCTTTCCGATGAGCGACCACTAACTACAATTTTTAACTATCTGTTGTGAAAGCAAACTCTACTTATAATACAAAAGTGAAAAATTTTATCTAAAAACTCTTGTTGATAAGAAAAGTTAAAAAATTATAAGGTAATAACAAATAGCAGTTCAGTAACATAACTCATACTTCACTGATATTTTGACAAATATATTGATGAACAAAATAATATTATATCAAGCACAATTTGGTCCTTATTTGATTGCATAGGTGTTCCAATCTAAGAGCTCAGTGAAGATGAAGGATACAACTACTGTCTTACCAAAAGGTCTTTTAGACTCTTATAGGAAATGTGCAACATTTGACTGGAGATTATTAAAACTCAATTTAGAAGGAGAAGATTATATACATTTTCAGGTACATTGACAAAAATTTTATCTTAATACTTATTTTAATGTAATATTTTATGTTATTTTTCATAATAAAT
>NW_017101431.1:733102-738776 GCF_001263275.1 Habropoda laboriosa
TCCTACTATTATGATTCATATAATTTTTCTACAGAGTCCATTAACACATTCATACTGGTTTAATATACTATTTCAATATGATGCCTCAATATCAATAAAAATGGGTGTGATGGATGGTATGGCACCCAGTTCAATTCTTGCTTTAGGCACACAAGATCATTATGATATTGCACAAAAGATTCAAGAAGGACAAGTAAGCATTTAACGAAATATTTTTTAAACATAAAATTTTAAAATTTTAACACAATTTTAATAAAAAATCATCTTCTAACCAATGTGTAATCGTTATTTGAATTATTTGAATTACTGACAGTTACAAAATACTCTGAGGAATACATCTGTAATATATAACACCATTTTTTCTAGTACACATGTTGTTTTGCATTGACTGAGATTTCTCATGGAACAAATGCAAAAGGGATAAGAACTACAGCAACATACGATGTGAAATCAAAAAACTTTATCTTACATACTCCTGATTTTGAAGCGGCAAAATGTTGGTCTGGTGGTTTAGGTAAGTAATATAATATGTGCTTTAGAAGATATAAATTAACTTAAATGAACAAAGAATAAAAAATGTTACACTTTTAGGAAAAACTGCAACACATGCTCTTGTATTTGCACAATTAATCACACCAGATCAAGAAAATCATGGTCTTCATACTTTCATTGTGCCCATTAGAAATCCAGATAACCATATACCTTATCCAGGTGTTAATATTGGTGATATGGGTGAAAAAATTGCGTTAAATGGACTAGACAATGGGTTTATGATATTCGACAATTATTCTGTTCCTCAAACATGTTTGTTAAATCGAACAGCAGATGTCACTGAAAATGGAAATTATAAAGCATCTATAAAAGACAAAAATAAAAGATTTGGTAAATATTCAAAGAGATGGTATATCGCCTGTGACTTAATTTCAAAGACTATGTTACATTTAAATTCATATAGGTGCATCGTTGGGTGCGTTATCTTGGGGTCGTATTACAATTACATCAATATGTGCAAACTTAGCATCTGTTGCAATAGTCATTGCCATACGGTATTGTGCTGTAAGAAAACAATTTGGACCATCGGAATTTGAGGAATGGCCAGTTATAGAATATCAAGCACAGGTATTTAAATGAATCGAATGAAAACCTATTAAATAAAATTGTTGTACAATTAAAATTTGACATAAACATGTAGCAATGGCGATTGTTTCCTCACTTGGCAGCAACATATGGTCTAAAAATATTTTCTACTGAGCTTGCAAATAAAATGTTTCAATTTCAAATGAAACTTATGAGCACAGAAGCTCAAGATGATATTGATGGTGAAGGCATGGAAATACATGCATTATCTTCTGCAACAAAGCCATTATGTTCATGGACTAGTCGAGATATTATTCAGGACTGTAGAGAATCTTGTGGAGGACATGGTTACCTCAAAGGTAAGTTAATCATAAAGTAATAAAGCACAACAAAACATCCTGAGCTTTGTTTTTATATTATTTACTTATAATTATTAGTCTCACGTCTGGGGGACCTAAGAGCTGAAAATGATGTAACTTGTACATTTGAGGGTGAAAATAATGTACTAATTCAACAAGCCAGCAACTGGTTATTAAACCAATGGTCAAATGTACTCCATGGAAAGCCTGTCAATTCTCCCCTAAAAACTGTAGATTTTATAGGAGACGCCAATATTTTAACACAAAACTTTGTTTATTCTACTAGCCACGAGACATTAAAACCAGAAAGTATGAAAATATTTTTATAATTTAAGCACATTTTCACAATACATAACATTATTTAACACTTATTTTTTACAGACTTACTTTCACTTTTTAAATGGTTAATATGTTATTACTTAAAAGGAACATATGAACAGACACAAAATTTAAAACGCAAAGGTTATGATACTTTCGAAATTAGGAATAATACACAAGTATTCTTTGCACAAACATTATCTCAATTATATGGGCAGGTAATATTTTACTTTTAATATTAAACGTTCATTATTGCATTAATTCTATAAATATTTTCTTGTAGTACGTCATTATGAAGTACTTCATAGAATCTATACAGAACTCATTGTGGGAACAAAATGAACGCGATGTACTAACGAAGTTGTGTTCACTTTATGGAGCAGTTGCTTTAGAAAAAAGATTGGGAGACTTTTATGCCGGTGGTTACGCATCTTCTAAAAGTAACATGAGTACATTATTACGAGAAGGCATTATAATTTTGTGTAAAGAATTAGTTAAAGATGCTGTAGCTTTAGTCGACGTTTTGGCACCACCAGATTTCATCCTAAATTCTCCATTAGGAATGGCTGATGGTCAAGTATGTTACTTCTTTTATTTTACCCTTAAATCTATAGTTTTTTAAGCTTATTTTTTACATAGGTATACAAATATCTGAAAGAAGAGATGTTTAAGGACAAAGAAAACTTTGAACGACCATCATGGTGGAGAGAAATAGTACGATCAAAATTGTGATATGTATATATACATATGTAATTCTGAAATCTCAAAAAGTAAATTACTTGCTGCATAAAAAAATGTTTGAAACAAAAGTGCATAGACGATAGATCGTTTGTTATTATCTTACATTTTTATTTAGATATGAAGATCACCTTCAATTTTTTAAATAGAATGCCCAATATTTTTTCCCGTATTTCCATAAAGTATCAAGCATCGCATAAAATGTATTGTACCAAATAGGATCTAAAGCTAACAATTACTGAGATATTTCAAGCGGTATTCGAACTGTCGTTACAGGGAATGCAATTGCGTAATCGAATAATAAGTAAATGCAATAAGGATACGTTTTCACATATCTTCGACGGTCGTTGGTAGCCCACAATAAATTTCATTTTTCAGTGTCCTTCAAAGAAAGTAATTAAGCGTCATTAGATCTAGCGAGTGTGCAGACCATGAAATGTTACTGCCTCACGCAATCCAATGATTAGGAAACAGTCTCTCTAACACTCGTCGTGCTTTAAAACGTTTCAAAGTTTCTAGTTCGGTCATTATCCGATTACGCAATTGTATTGCCTGCAACGACAGTTCAAACACCGCTTGAAATAAAATTTATTTTACTCATATCTCAATAATTGTTAACTTTAGACCCTATTTGGTACAATACGGAAATACGGAAAAAAATATTGAGCATCCTGTTTAAAAAATTTGAGGTGATCTTCATGTCTAAATAAAAATGTAAGATAATAACAAACAATCTATCGTCTTATATATCCACCTTAAAACCATGCAACTTTTGTTTGAAACATTTTTTCATGCAGCGAATAAATTACGAGTACATAATTTGAAGTGGTCAAGTTAGGTGCTTTACCCTATATAATTCTTTTGTTTAAAAACCTTAATAATATCAAGATATGTTATGGTTTTACTGATTCCCAATAAGTAATTTTTATTTTTGTACATTTTAATCATTATTAGGAATTTATAAAATAGCTGGGAAACCATTTTTATATTATAATTCTATGTGTTTTTCACTTATACTTAAGAATTTATCCGCTTCTGCAAACCATTCGTCATAAACCATTTGTGGTTCAAGCATCCAAAATTTGTGAAATGATACAGGTTCTTGTGAAGCAAGATATGCAGTTGCATAATCTGTAGGACGTGCCTGTAATAAACATATTACACCTTAAAATTTTTATACTTATCTATGACATAAATAATATTTTAAGACTATGTTTCTTCTGATATTCATAATAAAATTACAAAATGGAATAATTTGTATTATTTATGCAAGTGCTATTGTATTTTTTAATGAAATCATATATGATATATTTCTATGAATTAAATATATAAACCTACAAATTACACTGGGCATGATACATTAATAATAAATATTTTTGTGTAACATACTTGATGAAACATTGGCGAATGTACTAGTTGTACTCCAATTCGTGCTAAACATATACCAAATAGGTACATATCATCAGGGGTTGAAGATGATGGACAGTCACATTTACCCGATTTTACCATTTCATGAACTAAAGGTGCAGATAAAACAACACCTGCTCCCCCTGTTAAGTATTCATATCCATAAATATTGTTCCACAGCTGGAAACCATATCGTTCTCCAATAGCAAGTGGAATGTTTGAATTGTAGCATGTTAATAAGCGTAATAAACGTGCTACACTAATAATTAAATAAATAATATTGTATTAATACCATTTACCATTGAATGTATATTACATATTATAGACAAACATGATTACCTAAAAATTGTATCATCATCACTTATTATTAACCAATTTAAACTTCTTCTTTTTAGAATTTTATCTGCTTCCACTAAAATATTATACGTTTTTGCACAATGACCATATGTTGTATTTGGCATAACAAAAGCATCAGGCAAATAATTATCTATACTAGAAAAAAGTATATAGTTTAAATGCTGATTAATATGAATAATCATTATTTAATCAATTATATGATGAATGTAATTATACCAACTGCATCACTAAAGTAGCCAATATTTGTAGCATACTTTGCCCATGTCTTTTTAATTATAGGAATCCTCTCAACATGATACTTTGCACAAGTTTTTACAGCAAAATATACATTTTCAGGAGACACTGATGAACCCTTCATTTAGAACTATATTGGTATAAAATAAAACAATACAAATAATATAAAACATTATGAACTTACACATGGATGAAAAAATCTTGGATATGTAGCACAGTTAGAACTAGATACAATACATATTTCAGACACATGTGTTAATCTTACTCCTTTATCAACTTTTAAGACAAAAGATGCAAATTCATATGATGCATCAATTGAAAACATATCTTTAGATCTCTCATCTTCATTAATGTTTTTTACTAAGCTGAAGAAATAAAATTCATCTTATGCATATTATTTACATGAAATTAGACTATATTTTAAAGTAAAATATTTGTATATGAGACCTTGTTAATAAAGTTGATGTTATTGCAAAACCTGAAGCTATATGTGGATATTTAAATTTCTTATTATGATCTGCAAAATGATGTATAATAGTGGGTTCATGATCATATAATGCATGGCCAATCCACAAATTCTAAAACAAAAATTCATCAATAACATAACTATTATGTAAATAAGTACTTTCTTTAGTACAAAATAACATACTTTATTTACTTTGAATTTGGAAAGAATACTCAACAATTTATTTAATCTAATTACAGTATTTTCTAGACAAAAGAAAAACCATTTTGAAGTTTTATATGTATCTAATAAAAAATCCAATAGTGGTACTATTGTCCAAGATCCATTAATATTCAATTCATGAGATAAGATAATTTTAGGAGAATCCTAGGGCAAAAATTAAATTACAGATATTACATCAAAATTACACTTCGTATATAATATACTTTAATAACAAAGAATAAAGTATATATACAACTAACAAAGTAGAAGCAGAAGGTTACATATTACAGTACATATATACCTTGTCAAGACCATCTGCTTGTTCAACAATGCTTGCTTTTAACATATTAGCATGTGCTATATGATAACCTTCCTTCTGATTTAATATCACAATAACTACATCATTAGGATCTGAAAAAATATATTTTACTTATATTTTGCATTTAGTAATAGAATAAAGAACAATATTATACATAACATAACTTACTTAAAGCAGTAGTTTTATCCAGACATGCAA
>NW_017101431.1:738949-746916 GCF_001263275.1 Habropoda laboriosa
TTGTTTAAAAATATAGAAAAACAAGTTTTTATCTTCATCAAATTTTCTTATTTTAAGTTTGTTTATATAATTAATTCTAGTAAAAAAGGGTTAAAGTTAATATGACTGAAAATACAAAAATTCTACATTGTTTACAATACAATAATAGATTAACAATTAATACAGAATCCAAAAATATAACAAATGATATATTTGGTATTAATGGTTAGTACTGATAACCAAGCCTATTCAATTTATGATAAAATCAAGCAAATTTTTACACGTATCTCGAAGGGGTATATCATAAAGGTCATAAAAATATAATTCAAAAGTGCTGTAGTAAACTGAAGTGAATCAAAAGAGTCATGCAGACAAGAGTTTATGTTCCCAGAAGAAAACATCTAATGGTGACTACATGGCAACACATTGCTATTGAACATATTTTCCTATGAAGAGAGGCTCATATTCAGTTAAAATATATTAACAGTTAAAATCGTGATAATTCTTATCTGGTGGTCGCTAATAGTTTTTCACAAAAATAGTTAGCTCCTAAACCAGTTATGAATAGCATTGTTAAATTATATCTTCGTGATCTTTGTGACATACTCTTTCGAGTCACATATAAAAATTTGTGCGATGTTATCATCAATTGAATAGTCTTGCTTGTGATAATTTGAATGTTAGTATTTACTTAGAATACGCGTATAATTAAATAAGGCCATTCTATATTGTGAACTCCTTTAAAATTAAAAAAATATTGAATAGTACAAAATTACATCAAATTCATATGAAACATACGTAATCTATTAAAAATACAGAGAAGTAAACATATTTAAAAAAAAAACACCGGAAATATAGTATATGTACTTTTACTGTCGGGCACGTGATATCACGAATTTGTTTGTCTACGATAAATATGCACTTACAACATTTATCTTTTCTTCCTTTCTTAAATGCAACTGAATTTTATCAGTCTGCGATGTGATTATTTTATTGTAGTGTGATATTTTATCAAGTACGAATACGTTTTTATCAAAAGAATCAGATTAAATAAATTGTATTAATGTACTACATACCTATATACATAACAATTTACCGTTAAATTTTTTGTTTCAATATCTTTTATTACAAAATTTGTATCACAAAATATACACATGGCTTTAAATTTGTAATATAACCTGAAAAATAATTCGTAGAATGTATGAGAAAAGAAAAATGAAAATATGTAATTTTTAATTTCTGGTTTTATTTTATACCTAATTGTTTGAATGTTAATGTATGTTTAATTTCAATGCTGTTTTTAATGTTTTTTTATAAGCTTTGTTCAAATCAATGAAAAAAGGGATATAAAATAAATTAGAATTACTATGAATTACTCATTATAACATTAATATTAATTTAAACATTATAGCAAATCTTATGTACATATATTGCCAGGTACGAAATATATTTTTCAAATTAAGCCAATTTATTATAAATAATTTAACACGAATTACAAGATAGCGTACCATGCGTTTGAAAAACGCATTATAAGTTTAAACATTTTCTTGTAAATTATTATATTTAACAAAGATTTGCACGTACTTTAAATTGCAACCTTGTATAATAATTTTTTATAGTTTTGTATTGATACATGCAATACGATCTTTAACATAAAACGTTTAATTGTTTTATCTATAGGATTATTGTTAATTAGCATTGATATCAATAAATGATACATTTTAAAGCAATTATTTACATAGTTTATTTCTAAAAATCAATATTTATTTTTAATATTTTGAATTATTTTCATAATCTTTATGGAAAATTCATTCAATTCTTGTATAAAATCATTCTTGTATAAAAACTTTATATAATTTTCTTACTTACGATTTTGGAGTAATTCTAATATTATTACTACAGAATAGTTTATCATATAATATTGCATTATACCTACTTAATACATAAATATTTAACAATTAAAAGAAAATTATGTAATTAAAACGAATATTTTTTATGCTAATTTTGTCTTAGAAAAATATTTGTATGAAACATAATATTTTATAGAAATGTTTCCAAAAAAACTGGGAAATTGTTTAATAAAATATTTTACAATATGTCTTAACACAATTTTTGTACATCTCACTCTTCTTCCTCTTTTCCTGTTTACTAGCATCCCCCATGCAACTACACAATACAATGTCAACTTACACTCGCTCAGTCACCACTTGCAATCTAGTTGTAAATACGTTAATATAAATAATCAAACAACAATAATAACCAAATAGTGATAACACAATTCTTATATTTATTTGATGGATACATTTTACCTGTTTCTACAAAATCACCCAAAAATTCAACACAGCTTCTCATGAACTTACATTTTTTAATGTTTAATTAAAATCCATAATTGCTAGCTGTTTCAAGAATTAACTTTAGATACAACAAATTCTCTGTTTCATTAGAAGTTGATACAATAACATCATCCAAATACATTAATGCATTACCTTTGTTAGTTAAATCGCGAAACATATAATTCATAAATCTTTAAAATACAAAAGGAGCATTGTATAAACTAAATGGTATTTTAAGAAACTGATATTAATCATTTTTTGTAACAAATGAATTTTCTGCTATCTATTTATTTTGTTAGTCATTTACTAGAAGGACATACCTATCTGTTCCAATAAGATTCAGAAAAGATAAAACCTATTCCACTAATATCTTATTAATTATATTCTACTTACCTTACTAAAAATTTTCCTATATAATAATTTTTCATACAATAATACTGTATACTCTGTAAGATTCATAGAATACTATAAAAGACAGAAATTTTAATTAATATCATAATTTTAATATAATATCAAACACTTAAATATATTCATTACCTTTATGTACATTTCATACATTTCATTAAAGAAATTTTTTATACCATCTTCATTTTTACTGTCATGTACCATGACAAATCGGATATGTGTTGCAGTAACAAAAGCACTCACAAACCATTGGTTAAATTTATCTACAACTTTTAAATGCATATTTGTTGTTTTCCATGTATGCTCATCAACGAGATCTAATGCAGCATGTGCAATAAATTGGTTTAAATGGGTAAAAATATAATGCATGAGATAACAAACAAGTATGTATTACCATTTTTTGTTTAAAATTTTAAGATTCTAATTACTAAAAATATTATGCAGTACTATTTACAAATATTATGATGTGAATACTATAGTAGTAGGTTTGATTCAGTTTTATAACTTATGAAATAGAGAATAAAAATATACTTTTGAAACGTATATAATAGATTTTCGTGATAGTGTGTTAATAGCAATCAATTATTAATATTAGTGTCAATTGTGGAGTAAATTTATTGTGCACTATTTAAATATAACCTATAAAAGGAACAAACCTTTGCATCTTTTCCAGAATTATTAAATTCAATTTCAAATAAAGGATTATCGGTATGACCAACGATTGCAAAATAATAATTAGCCATCATAGCGTTAATCTACTTGATGTAATTTTAATTCATTTGCATAAATAAACACTTTTGGACAACCAGATCTTTTTCTAAATAACTAAACTGTTATCAATTACTTTTAGCAAGATTAAGAACTTTAATATATAAAAAAAATTGTTAAACATTACACTTTATTATACGTATTAGAAGTATATCACGTATTGCAAGTATATCACTGTTATCAATTTAATTCAATAATTTTCCATATCACTCACTACATAGTTGAATACATTTTTACAATACTGACGTGAAATGGCAAAGTAAAAAACTAATTGTAAACAAAGTGAAATGTGACAGATCATTTTATGCATTTAAAAATAATTTAACAAATTATTTTATTCTATAGTTAAATAAACAAATTAGCATATACGTACAATTAAATATTATATGTCTAGAGATTGAAAAGTAAAATAATTGAAAGCCATACTTACACATCGAGAAAAAATTAAATTTTTGAAAATAATTTATTATCTTTTGATAACAATATTTGAATTCTTCGAAGATAACAAAAGCATTCAATTGTAGTTATAAATTTAAAAAATACTTTTTTGTAAATATTTACACATGTATTATTCGTTTTTATTTTATCATTTAAATTTTCTGACGATGTTATTTAATTTTACATTTGTATACAAGAAAGATTATTTTTAGTTACAAAATTACGCAAAATTGTATATATGGAGTTATTTTCGAGAGTTAGCACAAGCATGGTATAGGAACTACGATGTGTAAATTACAGACCATATTAAGAAGACAAAACTAACATTTAAATATATTTTGTAAAAATTGTCAAAATGTTTATATGTATAATTACTGAATATACATAGTATATATGCTGTTTTGCAATTAAATATTGCAATATTAGGATAAATTGTCATGTTAAATATAAGATTTTGTTCAGATGTTAATGTAGTTTTTTTTTTCGTAAAAATCGTTTTAATTCAAATATGTATTTTTTAGTGTCGTGTAGTGTTTGCAGATTGCTGATGCATGTAGATAAAGTATATGTACATAGTCTGTATTAACAATGTGAACGGATGTGCGATAAAACTTGATGATATCAAGTATTTAACATTGTCAGCAGTTAAGAAGTTCACTATTAAGGTATCAAAGGCACATATTTCATCAACTGTTTCATAAGTATTTTTAATTATAATTTTACAATAAGGATAAACAGAAGGATTGTTTATCTTGATTCAATTTAAGGTAAAATAAAATTTATTTGAACATACGATTTTTTCTCAGTAATTTGCATTTCTGCATTTTTTCCTCTATCTTCTTTTGCTTTCATGTAATACAATTTCTGTCTATGTCCTTGTGTTGCATCTGTACTTTATTGTTATTGGCTTGTATATTCTCTTATGCAATGTTCTATTATCATGATAATTGTTTAACTGCTGTTGGTATTCTCAAGATAATAAGAAACAACTTCTTGTGAATCATATTGACAAATGAATCATAAATAAAATTTACATTATCATACATAAATTTCAGTGTAAAGTTGTGCAAGAATTCATTAATAATTTACTTGTTGATTTTTTCTAGTTGAGTTTTAGTATTAGAAGATATAAATTTTACTTTTGAAAGCAGCGTATGTAGTTAAGTTATGCTACTGTTACTTTAACTGATTATTCTGTTATTTTCAGAAACATTGTTTTAAATTAATTAAAATGTGAATATATAGTGTTCTATACAACTGGATCATAAATTACAATAAGAGAAGGAAACATGACTCTTTACATAAATTTAAAGAATACTATGGTTTAAAAATGACCTAGATAATTCTGAATTTATCTTCATATCTACAAAACTTTCTGGGTATTTTAATGTATATCATAATGTTATTAATGTTGGTAAAAGATTCAATTATAAAAATGTTAAAGAATTAAAATAAACTTGAATTCTATCTAAATCATTTACTTTTTTTCATTTAATTGTTTCATCTGTATCTCTCTTAATTGTGAAAAAAAATAATATACCAATTTAAAATAACAATAATAAAATAGTTTTAATAAATTGAAGTGTTTTAATAAACTTAAAAAGGTGTATCTTATGTTACAGTAATTTGACAGAGCTAAAAGTATATAATGTGAGATTATAAATGCTGATAAACAGAAATAAAATTGTTATGTTGAGTACCATATTTGTCTTTTTGCTGTATTAAATTTATATACTTTTGTTATATATCATGGTTCGAAGACTTCCACATATTTCAAATATTAATGGTAAACTAATATTAAACATGATTTAACTTTTATGAATTATAAAAATAACTGATTGTAAGCTTTATCAATATGTAAGTTTTACTTTTTTATATAGGCGTCAGAAGTGGTAAGCATTTTGTACTAACTCTTGTCATTGGCATAATTTTTGGATTTCTCTCAGCATGTCTTTTAATAACATCTACAAGAGATGTACCATATATGTTTAACTGGTTTTCTGGTGGTTTTATACTTTCAAGAGATCCTCACCATTATTCAGAATTGGAATCAGAGGTAATTACATTATATATGATTCATTTTTCTTTTCATTTATTTGTATTCAGTTCTTGATATTAATAAATGTAACAGGCTGGAC
This sequence comes from Habropoda laboriosa, assembly GCF_001263275.1. NCBI lineage: Eukaryota > Metazoa > Arthropoda > Insecta > Hymenoptera > Apidae > Habropoda > Habropoda laboriosa. The sequence goes on from NW_017101431.1 coordinate 745,011, forward strand.
CTGAAACAGAAGTAAAATTTCATGGTGAAAACGAAGATTTTCATAAAGGTGAAGATACAGTTGCACAAGAACTTGCAAAAAAGGTACGTGTTCTTTGCTGGGTCATGACTGGTCCAAAAAATCACCAAAGTAAAGCACAGCATGTGAAAGCAACATGGGGAAAACGTTGCAATATTCTTTTATTTATGAGTTCTGCTGAAGGTAAATTCTTGTGTTTATATAATATGATTAATAAACAATTTAGATAGATCATCTTTTATACTGCACCACTAAAATTTCTCCTTCAGATGCAAAATTGCCTACAGTTGTTTTACCAGTAAAAGAAGGGAGAGATAATTTATGGGCAAAAACCAAAGAAGCTTTTAAATATGCTTACAAAATGTACAAAGATGAAGTTGATTGGTTTATGAAAGCTGATGATGATACGTAAGTAATTTGCAATTAAAAATTTTAAATTATTGGTGTTAAATTTAAGTCTATGAACAATTTGTATAGAATTCAGTCAAAATAGTGGCATGATTGTAAAAGAGATAATTTTTTATGCAAATATAAATAGGAAATATATAATGGCTTGTTTTTTATATAAGATTTTGTTTCTGAGAAAATTAATTTTGAATACTTAATTTGTGTACTTACTTATAATGCAGATTGTCAAGTGACAGTTTAAGCAGTTGTATTTACTTACATGTATATGATAGTGTTTATTTTCATACATTAAACATTGTGGTTGATAAAATTCAGTAAAATATGATATACATTCGAAAATGTTATACAATGATTAATATAAATTAATTTAAGCAGTATGCATACAGAGAATTTCTTGAATAATTTGTTTTCTCAAAAACAACACTTTGCACAGACAAATTTTATTCTACATTTCTAACAATTGTGAACTAGAAATTAACCCTTTTAGAGTTATACCACAAATTTGACCAGATTTTGAATGAAGGTTTATACTGTTGCAACAATTTAATATTAAAAAATTTCAAAATATTTGATTCATTACAATTTCTTAAGAATATTAAATATAATACAATTTACTGTAAAGTGTATTGCAATATAATTGTGATAATAGTAATGATGAACAATAAAATTATAATTTTGTTTGCTTGTTTTTAATACGACTATACTTTTATTTTATGGTTGGAATTATTTAAATTCTAAACTTAGTAATTTGCTAAAACATTTTCAGATATGTGGTGGTAGAAAATCTACGATATATGCTGTCATCTTATGATCCAAATTCGCCTTTATATTTTGGCTGCAGATTTAAGCCGTTTGTGAAACAGGGATACATGAGCGGCGGCGCAGGATATGTACTTAGCAAGGAGGGTTTACGTAAATTTGTCGAGGAGGCTTTACCGGATAAAACGAAGTGCCGTTCGGATAATGGAGGCGCGGAAGATGTGGAAATGGGGAAGTGCTTAGAAAACGTTAATGTTAAAGCGATGGACACTAGGGATCCACATGGTCGTGGAAGATTTTTTCCTTTTGTGCCGGAGCATCATTTAATTCCCAATCACGTAGATAAAAGTTTCTGGTACTGGGGGTACATTTATTATGATACCAAAGATGGTCTTAATTGTTGTTCCGATACCGCGATCTCATTTCATTATGTATCACCAAATATGATGTATGTTCTGGAGTACTTAATTTATCACTTAAGGCCGTACGGCATCACGCATGCCGTGAAGAAACTTACTGTGGATCAGTCAACCACTGTATCAACTGAATACTAGTCTACATGTTACTTTTAATTAGAATATTATAAATAATGATGAATAATTTTGTTTTTCCTAAATTAAAAATATTTTGGAAATTTTGCAATATTGAAATTTTTTAAGCTATTCTAAAATTATTTCCTATGTAAATTAATAGTTTAATGATTATTTATGGTTTGATCCTT
>NW_017101431.1:747868-750814 GCF_001263275.1 Habropoda laboriosa
AGATAATAAATACTATAGATACAATGTGAGTGTGGTGTGTGAGTAAATTAACCAATTAACTTTATAAGGGGAGAGGATTAGGGGTTGCTATGTACAAGTCATATTTGTACTATGCGACTGACGCAATTGGCCACCATCGGCTTTCATTCAGACGCGCCCTGTATTCTTTTCTCTTGTCTTTTTATTTTTTCATTTCGTTCGCTTGCTCATTTGTTTTTATGTTAAATCATTTTTTCCTAAGTTGCAGGGAACAAACCTCTCTGTGCTCTTCTCTCATTCTCTTTTACTCTCTCTCTCGCTTTCTTCGCTCATTCTCAATTATCTAATATCTCGGCGATGTCTCTCACTTCATAAATTATTTAAAAACAATATTTTACACTATTAATGTATGTATAATATATAGAGGTCACCTAATTTGAATAAAATTTGTCAAACAGCATCGAAAAATTGCGCTAACGGGTCCAGGAAACATGATAACAGTGACCCAGTGCCGCGCGAGGGCATTTTACTTGTAAAAAAGAAGCATCGCCTCCCTCCGTTCTTCTTTTTTTCATTTATATCATCTATATAAAATTAAAAAACAACGTAATATTATTTATATTACTTCGTCGTTATTAATAATAAAAGCTTTGTACAAAATTCAATTTACAATTAAAAACGTTTTGGTTACATAATTTTCTAGAGATTCTGATTTGTAATTGAACTATCTACTGACAGAGAGGCAATTGCAAGTTATCTTTTTTTTAACGCACTCTCTTTTGTTTCCCCTTTTCTTTTGTTTATACACGCATTCTCTCGTTCTCCCTTCTTTCCTCTCTCACGTTCTTCCTTTTACTCCTCTTTCGTTCTCTCACATGTTCATTCGTTCTGTCAACCTCTCACATGCAATTCTATCTTCCATTCATCAGACTCCATTTGGTATGCGGCAATATGTGGTCGTTAATAATAGTATTTTGTGTTGTCTTTTTTTGTTTGTTGCAACTTTTGGTAAAACACAAAGTATAATCTATTAATGTTTCTTTTTCACCTGCCGAATTACACGAATAGAAAAACGTTAAAAAGAATTACTTTGTTCGCTAATCATCAAGTTTACGCTACGTTCGCGGCTTAACTTGTTTCACTATATTGTATTAATTTAAAAAAAACCGAGTAAGGAAAAAAGTCTCGGTATTTCGCATTTAAGGTTCATCGACTACTAGTCGAAAGATCGTTTTCCCCGAGTTAGTCAGGGAATCTCAAAGTCTCTAACATACATTTGAAGACGGATGTAGGAAACCAGTTGCTCTCGTAAAGCCCCAAGTGACGGTATGGTAAAGGAGTGCATGAAAGAGGTGCACATACTGCACTACGAAGGGAGAGGGTGTGGGTCAGACGAGAGCTGCCGCTGCATGGTAGAGTTGCATGAGCGCTTGTACGTGTACTGGCAAGCAGGATAACCGATCCTTCGTATTGGCATCCACTGCGAGCCACGACAATGCATTGTATCCCTCCAGCACATATCTGAAATATATTAATAATAATAATTGATAAATATATTATCTAATGTTGTAAATCAACAAAGCAAGAATTTCAAGTATTCATAAATATGACACAGATTGCCATTGCTAGTACTAAACATAGCAGTAATATGAATAAAAAAAAATTGAACTCCAGATTTTTAAACGAATTACATTAAAAATTATAATAATTAAAAAATACATGAAGTTAATTAAAGCAATAATATAAACCTGAGCACATCTGTGGTATACTGCGAGTCTAATGGATGAGCAGTGAGTGCACTTTGTTGTTGTAATAGATCATCACTATTCTGCTGTATTGCTGGACTATGCAAATGTAAGGCATTCTTCAAGAACACTGGGCAAATACCCTCAAGATGAGGGCAAGCTGACCAAAACCAAGGTGGCATTCGTCCTGTTGGTGCAGTAGATACTAAATAACCAAGAGCAAGTGGTTGCTGCAACAGTGTACCAACTTCTTCTGTCTGTTCAGCAACTGCTACCTAGTAATTAAAAATTTTACACTACAATTGTTGCTCTAAATTTTATGATCATTGCAATAATAATCTGGATTTTCAAATCAATTGTATTTAACTTAATTTCAATTATAATCTACATTTCAATATTTCCAATGTTTGATTCTAATATAAAATTCTAATTTATAAGATTTAAACGTTAATTAAAAAATACTACTTTTATCTTATTGATGTCAATCGATATTCTTATATTCACTTTATAATATAACCATTATACTTATTTTCTGATAGTTATGAAATACATTTAATAGGGTATAGAACATTGTAGAATTATGTATTGAGGAACTTCACAAAATACATCATATAAAGCTAAGTTTTTAACATAAGTTCCTTTCTATTGACTTAATTTTATTGTTACTTTGAATTATTAAAAATAATAGTATAGATCTCACGTGCTTAAATATTATGTACAAATATTTACAACAATATCACTTTAATTTAATTACACATTATGTGCTATTACCATCAAGTAGTTAGAAGCAGAGCATTATTATTTAATGATGTAGCCAATTGAAATTTATAAAGTATTTTAAAACTTATTATTTAATTTTAACTTACTCTTGGTGTGTTGCTACATGGAAATGGACTACCAGGACCATCATGATTGCCTAAACCTGAGCCACCACCATCTCCACCCAGTGGGGATCCTTCAGGACGATGTGGACTGCCACCAGGACTTTGTCCTCCACCAGCACCAGGCTCTGGCCATACATTGAAGATATCGTTGAAGTCTCCCATACCTTCCATGCCTTCTGGCATATCATCATTTAGTGCAGAAAATAGCTCATCATCTCCTAATTCTGGTCCATTAATGTGCTGCTCTTGAAATGCAGTCTGTGATGACTATAGCAGAAAAATAATTATTCTTAGACATTTAAGGATTGTAAATATTTAATAACAAAAAATGTTTTCTA
>NW_017101431.1:751129-751943 GCF_001263275.1 Habropoda laboriosa
ACATTTTTCGTTAAAACTTGATACTTTTTTGGAGAATTGCAGTCTTCCTATATTGTTTAGTCCCGAAAAAATCATAAAAATATATGAAACTTGTATAGAAAAATTTGAAGCAAATGAAAAATGTACACTAATAGAAAGTTTTATCTTTTCGTTATTTTTTGGCATAAATTGTGTTTTGATATCTTCAAAAGTTATTGCCGTCGATGTGTTTCGTAAAATGCGCACTGTATCCCTTCCCTCTTCGTATCGTAACGGCCGGCGACAAATCTAACACCTGTAATCGATGGCCTACCTATGATTCTACTTATGTGCAAAATTTAAAATAAATCTATTTTGACTAATTTCATATGTATTTTGAATAGAAACCTTTCACGCAAAAATTTTGATTTAGTACACTTAATTTTTATTGAAATGTTTTCTTCAGAATAACAATAAAATGTAACATTAAAAATTTTATTTTCACTATTATTATAAATGGATTTGCGATAACTGATGATTTATTGTGTTCTTTTTTTATAAATAATATTTGCAGAAACATACCTGTGTGGTGGCAGATGTAGGAAAGACGAGAATATGAGTGCAAGTAACATCTTGTGGTGTAGATAATTGGCAGTTTACCGACGCCTGACTAAACCTTTCATCGGGTGTGAACTGATCAGCCATAAGTCTAAGAGTTGAATCTGGTTCTAGTGAGACTAAACAGGCGCTAAGTACACAAGGTGCTGCTGATGGATATAAAAGGCTGCACTGGCCGCATATTTCTTTGAGATGTTTAGAGGCTTTGAGAAGGGCTTTTCTGGATAGTAACCAGCTC
>NW_017101431.1:752005-759396 GCF_001263275.1 Habropoda laboriosa
CTTAAAAATGAATGAATATTCAAAAAGCGTATACACTTCATCTGGTATTTTTCATTATATATATTGAACTACTTACACCTTGAGACATTACACCAAGTATGAAATCCATCAATTTTTGTAATCCAATTCGTCTAGCTGAGGCGCGTTTTCTTCTTTTTCTGTTGGGTATATCGATGTTGATAGTAGCCGTTTCGAATATTTCGCCCCTGTCATCCGTCGCAACCGCAAGCAGCCAGGACTGATCTTCGCTGAGACAGTAGCTCAAATAAAGAACTGCGCATTCCTCTGGTCCAGCGATGCCGAAAGATTCTGGAGCTTCGCTTTTCGCCCGTAGCGGAGCCAGGACGTAGGCCGGTGCGTACAAACGGTACGGGGCTTTGTTCCGTTCCTGATGTATAGTTGCAAGAGTATTACTATAAGACTGAAAATCATCGAGTCATGGCCTGTTTATTTTTCACTACTTCCGTCGTTTCAATCGGCACGGGCAACACGATTGACTTATTTTAAGGAACCGATCGAACACAAAAGGTACAAAATGGGGTCTTACATCTTTACTTTTAAGGAAAAGATCTGCTGCGGCAGCGGTACCAAAGCCAGTGAGACTTTTTACTGTGGAGTTATGATTTAATAATCGGCGGCCTTGCAGAAACACGTTTAATGCTAAGGCTCTCATTTCGTCCTGTATCTTGCGCCTTTCCCTAGCTCGACCTAACTCCATTATACTTTCTAAGGATATTATCTAGAGACAGACAAATTAAAAATTTATTGGCAAGTTGCTCAAATTGCACTATATGATATATAATTATAATTGCAGTATACAGGAACTTTAATATTAATCCTTTGTAATGTATCGGTATAATTATCAGAAGAACGGTTTTATTATATTGCAGGAAATATATGTATTCAACATGCAATATTTTTTCAGTTCTTTGTTTTATCATTGTTTATTTCTTCTACTAAGTAATCATTAAAGATTACTTGACAAGAAATATGAGTACAAACAAATTTTACCTGGACGTTGATATTGGATCTAATGTTTTCAGGCATGCTGTTAACTGCTGCTGAATATGCACGTAACAAAGCTAAAATTGCAAGTCTTCGACGATCAGGATCTTCAGGACCTCCCAATGAAAAAGGTTCTACTAAGTAAACAACCACAGCTGGAGGTTCGACTTCCTCTTCGTCTGGACCTGATGTAGTGTTAGTGTGTATCGTGGCAGTCTGAGATGTTGGCGTCGTATTACCGGTATTAGAATTAGAATTTGTTGCTGTATTTGATGATGGAGTGTCACTTCTAGGATTTTCTCCTTCTGAAAACGTGTAAATTTCATGTGTACATGTGGTTTTTAATAATATTTGCGTGTGGTTTTAATAATATTGTGGTTTTTAATAATAATTACAATAAATGAAATTAAAAATATAAATAAAATTGAAACTTGACGAAATATGTTCAAACTTTCATAAATGCTTCAAAAATAATACTGCTGCTATTAACAAAATCAAAGCAAAATAAGACAGACACAGACACACACACATATAACTGTATTAGGTTTTGTTAATGTAAAAATATAAATTAACATGATATCATATAGTTTATTTATACTTATTTTTTTGTTAAATCCATATGAACATATGAATGAAAATTATATTTAATATTAAAACATACCGACAGATTCAGGTTTGTTTGTCATTACGTCAGGCGTGGCTGGCATCGTATCAGTAACAGGAATAGTTGTTTGTTGTTGTTGCTTATTGGTCGGTTGCGAATCTCCAGGATCCAGTAAACTTCGATCTTGAATAACCTGTGTTAAATATGGAGCTAATCGATGATTACAGACTTGAGCGTATAGACGTAGTAATTCTCCTAATTGATTTTCTCCTAGAAGTTTAAACCAATCGTCTATCGGTTGTTTGGCTTGTTTTTGCACAGAGGATTTTCCTACACGAAGAATACCATCACGTAATGCTTTTGAAATAGGTGTATGCCTTCCTAGCCGACATATCTAAAGAAAAATCATCATTTTTTAATTCAAAATGAAGATACGTAGTATATTATGATATAAATGTTGACTTACTTCATACGTGGTCGATAATTCACGGAAGAATGATTTTACTTTGTTAATAACACAATCGCTATCAGGTGCTACTATAACGTATGCGACATCCCTGGGTCCAGCGTATGGCTCCAAAAGCAATTTTTCCCAGTAGCTTAAAGCATAAGGTGACAAGGACAGCCAATCTCGATCATATCCTACAACCAATGCAGGTATTGGTTGAGGTTCACAGCGATCATCGGTTCCACGACCAGCTAAACGATGAAATTGTCTCCAAGTCAAAGGACCTGCGACAGTGTACGGTGCTTCCCACATTCGAGTAGTGCACTTTTTTTGCACTGCATCTTGTAATAACGGTTGTAGAGCTCTCATCATTCGCACGATATCACCACTGCACTGAGGACCTTTTGCTCTAAGGAACACCCATCGATGCACTCCAATTACACGATTAGTCCTTTCATTGTGCGTACCGTTGATTTTACCCTGATCTAGAGCCGCCAGCGACACTTCATTTCCATCATTAAACTCCAACATATTCACAGTAGGTGCAAGCATCGGGTAACTTTTCATTGAGGCATATATTCTAGATGCTCTATAAAGGCTGCTTGCGGAGCTCTGCACGATCAGGCACTGTTCTCTGAGCAATTCTAACACATTAGGTGGTATCACGTCTAAACCATCCGACGGTTTGCTTCCTCCGCAAGCAATAGCGACCAAAGACGCTTTCTTTTTTTCTGCTGGATCTTCTGCAATACCAGTAATTTCCATTTCATCTTCGTAGAACAAGCCTGCTTTATGAGCTAGTCGTCGATTTACAACTGCACTAAAACCGCAACTGCACCTGATTTGATCATCATCTTGAAACAGAGCTCCACTTGACCACGAGTGCGTAAGATAAACACCAGCGTCTGCGCCTTTAATATTACCAACAACTTTTGGACCTGCGTTGCACACACACAGACTGCAACTGTCGAAATTATGATCGCGGAAAATATTAAGCGCAGTGTCGCCTAATAAGATGTTCACTATGAGAGAGTTCGATTCTGGCGCACGGGTAGGGCCTGGTGTATCCGCCTCAATACTATTCAAATTTTTATTCAAATATGAAGAGGTGGTAGATGTTGCTGGACTCGGTTGATCATACGGCGGAGGCGGTGGTCTTCCCGAAATAGTTGAGCGGTAGGGTGCTCCTAATGGTGCTGGGCTCGGAGGGCATGGTTGTTGTTGAACCGAACCAGGTCTGGTTGGTGGAAGCGGTTTGTCTGAATTGTTGGAAGTAGGGCTGCACTGCCAAGAAGGTCTATATACGCAGTGCGATGGCAGTGTAATGGGCGGTAGAGATTGGCTGGGCAGATTTGTGAGAGGAGCATATTTGGAAGAACCAACCATCTTGCAGATGGGCGCAGGTTTGAACACGTAGGACCAATCATCGATTGGCTCTTCTTGAGGAGATCCCATATTCGGATAGATGTCAGGAAGATGCCTAAGTGGTCGTTGAGGTACAGAAAGTTCCGTCTGGTCCATTAACGGGTCGTTTAACTGACAAGGCGAAGCAACGGGATTATGTTCTAAGGATGGTGGTGTTGGGAACATTTTGGAAAGTTCTTCTGGTCGTAACACACCTACTCCTCGATTATTATGTCTGTTGGCGTCTGTTCTGGTTTCTTCATGTAGTCCACTAGATCTATTCGACTCTGGTGGGGTTTGTACTTGGAGCTGGTTCAAATTCTGCAAAAAATGTCATGCAATTTGTTACTCTAACAGCAAAAACAACATTAAATAATAAAACAAAGAAAAAAAATAAATAAAAGAAAAATAGAAACGCACAGTTTCGTCGCTAGAAGTATCAGGATCCGAATTATCAAAGATCTGGTCTAAATCTTTGTAGGATGCTTGAAGACCTTCGCTGGTAAATAAAGATCCTGGTTTAGTAGGATCATCTCTTTGCCGTCTAAGTCCGTCAACACCTGTACCATTTTCTTCACCTGTTGCATCAAACTCATACGGATCTGTTCTTCTTCCAATGCAATCTCCCTATCAAATGTATAATAAACAATGTGCATGGAAGTTGTAAAGAATATTCCACAAAAATAAAATAAATCACTTACAACGTTGACATTTGGTTCCTGTTTAATTTCTAATTTAGGAGTCTGAGATTGAGGAACCTGAGAATTGATTGGTGGATACAAAGTATTGCTCCTCACATTCACTGGACTGCTATTAGATTCCTTAAAACGTTTTACAGGATGATTGAGCCATGCTTCTTGTGTCGAATAATCATAGAGCCAAGGTAATGACTGTTCGTTTTCTAAATATATATCCTCACATTCTCTAGAGGCTAAGACTGGTCGTTTTAATGTTGGTCCAGCAGCTGGACTATGCACTTGGTTATTGCATGCAGAGGAAGTTGACTTTGGGCCTTGAGAAGGGGTTAATGGTGGGGCAGTGTTTGTATGACTGGGTGGTGGTTGAGGACTGAGTGTAGGCATTGTAGGCTCTGCTGGTGGAACCGATGCTGGTTCGGAATGTGGAGTTGGAAGAGGTGAAGGTGCAGGGGAACCTGGTGAGCCAACAGATGGAACTGGTAGACAATCTCCTCCTGTTGGTGGTCCTCTTGAATAAGAAGGAGGTCCGCCTGGTGGTGTACTTGGTGCTTCCGTTCTGTTCAATATGGACCTATTCAAATTAAAATATAACCATAAATTAAGTCAGTCTCTCTCTCTTTCGCTCTCTCTCCCTCTCCCTCTCTCTCTCTCTCTAAATTTGATGATTATAATTTATATTGTCAAGCTAATTCATGCTGAATACAAAATGATGGAAATATAACTACCACCGTGAATGTTTTTATGAAGAACATTTTATGATACAATTATCCACAATCACTTCACTACTTAAAGAAATTATTACAAAAAATATCATTAACACATTTCTTGTATGTTGTATGTATAATGTGTTATGAATATAATTATGCAGTTAAAAATAATAATCTGTTAAAATTGCAGATAATATGTAAATCACTACATACTGAATTGTAACATTGATGTAAACAATGAATAGAAGAATAAGAAGCACAAAAATCATGCTCAGGTTATAAATAATACTGCTGAACACACATGCAAAGCATCCGTTAAGGACAACAAATATTGGAAACTGGAAAAAGCAAAATTAAAAACAATAAATTTAAATAACTTTCATAAAAATATTGACTATTTCTACCACATCATTTCAATATAGTTGTTTATTATATAAAACAATATATGAAATGAGAACTAAAGAAGTTAATTAATTTGATTTAAGTTTGAGATATTTTTGTATGATATTTGTATTAGCTTTTAGCTTTATAATACCTTAAGTATGAATATCTTGACATTATATATGTAATATATAATAATTTATCAATTACATATGAATATACTTACTACAGTGCATATTAGTAAGCACACACATGGAACATATCCCATTTAAAATATGCACAAAATATGTATATTAACTGGTTTTTCTAGCAGTATTACAGCAGTAAGATTTGTACTATAAGTAAACCCTGTGTGTACTTGTTGTTTATTAAGATAAAACAGCAATAAATAGTCTTTCTTCACATATGCTTTATTACAGTTAATGTTTCTATTTCTTTCAAAAATGTAAACCCCATGAGAAGAAGGAAGAAAAAATTGCACAATGATATTTGATTAATGCATTATTCGTGCAATTAGATTTAGTTATTTGTATGAGTAGATAAATAGCGGAGCTTTCGAAAGCGATGTGAATTAAAAGATGACGTTACGATATCAACGATTGTATGATATTGGTATTATTGCAGTGATTAAGATATGAAAGGAAAAAAAAAATGATTTCCTCGTTGATATCGGGGCAGAAATTACCCACCTGGGGGCATTAGCAGGGACAGAGGGACAAGCATCCCACTGGGTGGTAGAGCGTCGATGAAACGGTACGACCCTCCGTCCACCTTTATCTACTCTCTCCCTCTGAACCTGAGAGGAGGCCAGGCTCTTCCAACCCCCGGGGGTCGTATACCTGCAACCGATGTATTTAATATCTTGTTTTTCTACATGACTACTTATTTAAATTGTTTTGATTTACTGAGCACTCACTTTTGAAGTTACTATCAATTTTTATCACCTTTATAGTTTTTAAAAACACATATATATGGCATAATAATATAATCTTAAAATTTTTTCAAAATGTTCATACCTTTTTCCCTAAGAAAAGCTTTTAATTGGCATTTATTGAAACAAAGTGTATAGACAGTATATAAACTTACCAATAATAATATATTTTGAATTTTGTTTATTATTTCACAATTTTAATATGAGTGGATTTATAATAGTTAAAATACTTGTCTTATTTTAACATTGGATGTCTTGATTTTAGTTTTATTATGGTATCAACTTACCATATATTGCTTATTATAAGTATGAAATTATACTATATCTCATGAAAGTTTTTGATACGGAAGAGTTCTGTTGTACAAATCAGAGAATTAATTTTAAGAAATAATTGCATTCGAGCCATCTTCAAAAACTAAATTTACATGCACATATTGCAGCAGCCATTAAAAAAATTACTACCTGTATTGTAATGTTTTAAACAATCTACATTTTATAAACTGTGCTATAACATGCAGACAGAATCAATAGTAATTGAAAATATTACTATTTTAAATATTATCAGATTCAATACAGAATACAGTCAAAAGAAATACATATTTACTGCTACATTTAATAAATGTGCAAAAGAAATAATACTTTGGACTTTAACTATAATCTAATACATTCTTCATATATATTTTTGTTTAATACTATAAATATTGAATAAAAGTGTAATTACTACTGTCACTATTACTGCATTACTTTGTAATTTTTACATTATGACAATATATCAATTTGAAATATTGTTGTAATAAGCAACGTTTTTTTCTGTAAGTGGAGTAAACATAGACTATATAAACGCTTATGAACATTGTTAGGGTATTTATAAAACTAATCATTATGTTGAAAGCCAAATTGAATTTTAGTAATAACTGATAAGATTGATTTATGTAAAAAGGTATAAGTAATATTTTAAGTTATACTTAAATATAAGTTATGATATTTCATGATAAGTCTTTGAACAACTTTTTAACCATTGTATAAAATACACAATGCAGTAACAGTTAAATTCATTAGTAAAAATGATTTGAAAGCATTACTTACTTTGAACAGGTACAGGAAGACTTTTGCGTTGGATCAATGAAAGTCCAAGTTCCAGGTTCTGTGGAAGATTCTGTCTTGGAAGCAGAAATTGGTGAACTCAAAGTACATTCTGCCCATACACGTTCTG
>NW_017101431.1:759424-762252 GCF_001263275.1 Habropoda laboriosa
GATGTTCGCAACTAGCAGGACTACTTGGTGGAGAAAGAGGAGTGTCAGGTGGAGTATCATCCATATCTGTGACCAGGACATAACAAGAGGGATAACGCATGCGAACACCACCAACAAGTACTTCCACTAAGGGTGGGAGTCCTGCTTCTATGTTACTGCCGTTAATTGGATAAAAGTGTTTCCATTCTTCAAGAAGTTGACTGTCTGTTCGTCCCACTGGACCAGTTAATGTGCCTGCTAGTCCATAAGGAGCTAGAATCACTGTAACAGGATTAGGTAATTATTAAATCCATCAAAAAATTATACATCTGCAGCAATTATTTTTGCTAGTTATATGATAAAATAATTATTAGTTGTATCATGTCATTAATTTATTTTGTATATCTACCTTTAACACCAGACTGAGAGGTTTGGGTGCGCTGTAAGCAGGCCCTTGTAAGATGTCGCACAGCAGGATGCTGCCTGACATCCACACTTGCACATACAGTGCTTTCTCCATGGACAAAGAATGCAAATGAGAATGACAAGTGGCTACTGCAAATAGTAATAAAATTACTTTACTTATATTCAGTTACAAGAAAATTAGTATTTCATGGTTTTATAACGGTTATAGATTATTTATTTTTAATTTAGTAAGCCATACATAAGAACGTACCTACTGCAACGGTGTTTTTCGAATCCATCATAAGGTTGTACAAACCACTTCCCTAGGCGAACAAAATCACGAGATAGTAAGCACCGTTCGATCAAGTTATGCAAAGCTTTGAAAAGAAGTGACCGGCACTCATACGATAATCCGCTTTCCCAAGAACCTTGTTCACTTTCTGTAATCACAAAAAATATTTACATTATGAACCAATTTCTTATATTTCATAATGTAATAACTCTTATGCTATTATATAACACTTAAAAATAAAAAAAATTTGATATAATTTGTAATTTATATTAAAATTTTACGTATTCTTATACAAATTATGTACAGATCAAAATCTCTATAGATTTTTACTTATGCATACCAAGAATAACATGGATTCTATTTTAAAAGTACATATATGAATTTTTTGTTATTTTCCCGCGATCTACTTTCTTCATCGAATAGAGGCAATGCCTATTCTCACTGGTCGAAAGAAATTGTCGATTCCACTGTGAGAGTAATGCAATTCGTGTATAAAATCACAGCGATTTATATTGACAATAGAAACTTTATGGAGGATAAAAGAAACGTTTACACCGAAAAATTAATTAAAAAATTCTAATATCTCATCCTTGTTTTATAATACAATAGTAGTATAATATTGCATTTTCATTTTACCAAAAAATACATCTAGATTAGTTTTATAGCGCATTTTTGCACTGCTTGCGAAATAGTAATGAACTTTACGCTTCACGAGCATTAACTGTATTAAATATTGTGATGCGCGTATCATTTTCACTTTCTAAATGAAATTAATATTACAACAGAACGTACAAAATACTGTAGCTTTACAGATTTGAAAACGTTATAAAAATTGTACCTTAATTTCATCTGGAAACTATATATATAACTATTTATAGTGTTACATTTAATATCAATTAATATAATTACAAATGGAATTCTGTCTTGTAAAATCCATTGAACATTTCTAATGAAATAACGCTATCATTCGTAATTTCTAAGTATATATTTCCAAACCAACCATTTTCCTCGTGCGATCACTCCTTCTATCGTTTAACTTTTATTAGACAAGTACTTTCCTAAATCTACCATTTTGGTGATATTTAAAAAAATTTACTGTAATCTTATTCGTAATGTTGCGCATTTCAGAAACATACTATTAGGTTATCCCATAAATTCGTGCCGAAAGCAAAAAATATTTTAATGCAAATCCAAGAAAATTCTATAGTGACGAATAATATTCTTTCCAAAAAAGAATTGGTGAGTTGTGGAATGAAAAGGCGCTTACATTTTTCATAAAAGTCTCATTTAAAGATTTATTGAAAATATTGATCTAAATTGTAAAATTCGACACGAACTTATGGGATGACCTAATATATAAATGTTACATATATTTTTGATTTCTTCTTGGTTTATACTGTTCAAAGGCTTGGTTTATCTAGGACAAACGGTTTACCAGTTGGTTCTGCAATTGGTGTACTCTTCGCGATGCACAATAATGGAATCTTGCATTGCATCGCACCGAGTTGCAGACAAGTACATGGTTCAGCGACCTCGTGCAGAGAAACACGGTCTAGCTAGCGTTACCGCTTCGCTCACTTTGTATACCTTCTTTCTTCGAAACAAAAGTGTTCGGGATTTCCTACGACGATGTCCACTAGAATCACGACGTAGTACCTGCTTTCAGACTGACCTAACACACCTAATCGGAGTATCGTAATCCACTTCGTGGAACAATTTAATCGTCCTTCTATTTTTCGTAGCAAATTCTTTTTTTTGCAAATAAATATATATTTTTCTCGTTTTCTAATTCCTAAACTAATTTACAATGCAAATTTTGTTTTCATTTTTCTCATTTTCTAACTTTTAAACTAATTAACTAATTTGAAGATATTTCGATCGGAGTAACAAATATTGAGTAGTATAACAAAAAATATAGTAATAAGTTATAATGTATATTATACATTATTATGAATTTTATTCTACGATTTTACATATGATATTCGATCAAATGAAATTTTTGGTTATCAACAACATGTATTCAATTCCAATTTGGAAGTTTCACTTTTCATATGTTTACTGTTGCAAAACTATATCAACATTTTGTCTTCTACCGCAATCAGATTAAAAACTGGGTCATACTTTAGACGTAGACGCACGCACACACGCGTGC
>NW_017101431.1:762358-772238 GCF_001263275.1 Habropoda laboriosa
CTTTTGCTTTCTATAAAATTATATTTATTAGAATTTAGTTTATTTATCCCTTTAACCGTTTTCTAAAAATGAGTAAATCATTCAGACTATTCTTCATTATATTTGTTTCGTTATAACCTTTCGTTATGCTTTTATAAAATTATCCAATCTTCTGAGTTGGTTTTTGGAGTTCTGGAAGTTTGATTTGTATGCAGGTTTTTCCTAGATTTTGTATGCATTGTATCATTACTGTGATAATACGTTTTTAGATTGTTAATATGCCGTTTATTGTATTTCACTTGGACGTTTTCACGGAACTTTTAATCAAGTTTAATGAATCACATAGACGCGATCTACTTCAATCAAGAAAAATATGTAAAATTGTCTGCAATTTCATGAATAGATTTGAAACGCAGCGGGGAAGTTTCAAGGCATGTTTGTTAATACAACGTAAACACATGAGAACTTATTGTTACGATACGTTGTTGTAATTTCAGGAAAGTTCTCCATGCGTTTTTCTATTGTCTATACAATTGCTCTGATTCCGATCGACAATACTCCAAATGTTATTTGGAATAAAATTCGTGATACACATATTCCGATACTTCGAATGTCTTATTTTAATTTAGACGTTTGCTTGTTTAGTACATGAGTACAAGTGCTGGTAATTATGAAAATGGTCTAAGTAAAAAATCTAAAAAAAATTTGAATTTATCACTTATTTTCTGTTACGTCGATTTTTTCATAGAAAAACAGTTATATTATAAGAATAAATACTTTGTGAAATATTTTATTGCACAATGAAAAAATATTTTTTAATACACCCAAAGGGAAAATTCTAAATTTCTCGAAATGAAAAATATATGACTTAGGTCACTTTCATAATCACCAGCATATATAATGTCTGCATAATTGATAAAACGAAATTCTAGCAAAAGAAGAAAATTATAATAGGTATGACTTCTTATTTCAATTATACTACTGCATTTTCATAAAAAATACCGATAGATTATGTGCAAAAAATGGATAAAATAACATTCAATTAATTTAACAGGGTAAATAATGAAGTATAACTGTTCCTAAATGGAACAACAGTAGTTCCCGGATTAAATCCCGCTTCTGTACCCCGGGTAAGTGTCCACAGGTAATTCCCGCTACTTTTTTTTGCTGACTCGACGCAAGCAAGCTCCGCACACATGTAAGTGACAGCTAACTCAGGTATCACAGACAGGTCATTCACCGATGAAAATTTAAATTTCTATATTTTTTAATTGATCTTTATAAAATTGGTACCAATGTATTGTTGAAATTCTCCTGATAAAAATGAGCCAAAACACGATCTCATTTAGATTGTTTTCAGTGATACGTAATTCAAATCATTTAGGAATTTATTACATTAACATATTGTGTCTTTAAAAAGTTACGTGACTTTTTTAAGCATAGTAACTATGCTTAAGTTTTATTTTACAAGTTGAAATCATCGCGAAGTTAAAGTAGTTTCCTCTTTGAATCGGAAACATTTCGAAAATAAATCAAAAGCGCTTAATTTAAGGATAATAAATATAATGTTAAATATCGTAGCCTATGAATCAAGTAATTATGGAGAAAGTAATACATAAGGTGCTTTAGGTATCGTATATTACAGAGGATCTTAAATCTTCCATAATTCGAATTGCGTATCATTAAATGCAGTTCAAATGAGATCGTGTTTGTACCTACTTTTATCGGAAAAATTTTGGCAACGCACTGACAGTATTTTTATGAAGACGTATTGAAAAATATAATTTAAATTTTTATTCATAGATGGTTCATTGCAGCCATTCGTCTCATTCGCTCGTAGCCAATTCGCCGCGTGATGAGTTTAACCCTTTCGAGACTAATGTGACATATATATCCCACTTGAGTACTCGAGGAAAAATTGATCTCAATTTAATATCCATAAATAAATAACAAATTCTTAAAAAGAAATTCTGTCACGATAAAATAAACGTTACCTTACCGTAAGAGTGTCCGTAGGCGGATTAGAATCATAGGAAACTAATACGGGAACTAAGGTACAATATATACTATACACTGTTGATCAAAAGTATCCGCACATTTACTTATTTTTGACGCAGTATAATTTAAATAACAAATAATAGAATCTGCAAAAAATCTGCAAAAATATTTCTAACCTTTAAAACTAAGTTCATAATTACATGCGTTCAATTCACACCCTGTTGCAGTTACCTGCGGACACAACAAGTAACCGCACTTTACCGAATTTGTGATCGTAGTCCACTTCTCCTGGACGTACCTCTCTCAAACAATCTAGCACATCTTACCAAATTTGTGATCGCTCCTTACATTTGGATGTTACTTCCTAGTGCGCATCGCAATATCTCTCACTTACATGCAATTCATTTACACAATCTTCAGAACACTTTTGTTTCATAGTTTACAATGCGAACTCATACATTCGTACGTACAAAATTATATATTTTTTGCTTTAAGTTACTTTGGGCGGTTAAGACACGCTACAAGGGATGAAATAAATCCAGCTCCAAGAAAAGCTCCTCCACTTGAATTACGACGGTAGTTGCTGATATTAGTTGCGGTTAAATCGTTCTCTATCATATTCTTTTGCCCTAAGTTTATGCTTCATCGAAAAGCAAAGATTCATCTGATTCTTTGTTTACTCTTGTTTCGGATTGCTTTTCCTCAATCAATCAATTAATTCTTCTACTCTATTACATCATAAAGTAGCACCATAATAAAGATCTTCTTTGTTAAATTTTTGCATCGCATCTTTGATAGACGGAGGTGAAACTTGCGACGCAGATGCGGCACACATAACGACACTGCTCCCAATGCACTTCAGTATGCGCCGAACCAAATCCTCGAAATGGCAGCGTATTCCATCTTGTCGTTGGTATCGAAGAAAAAATATGATAAAATTTCACGGGTTTTAGTAACCATTTTATGTTCACCACTGAATTCATACGTGAACGTCTCACACAAGCATTAAGTTTGGTAGACCTTGCAGATTCGTACGTTAGGATCACATCTGATGTCAGCAATCTTTAATAATTTAGATGTATCGTATGCTCTTTCGAGATACTGAGGTAAGTGTAGTGTTAGTCATAGTCCTCTGACCAGATGGTATCTTTGTCTTTTCCATTTCGTAGCTAGATCCTCTATGAACGTCTCACACAAGCATTAAGTTTGGTAGACCTTGCAGATTCGTACGTTAGGATCACTTCTGATGTCAGCAATCTTTAATAATTTAGATGTATCGTATGCTCTTTCGAGATACTGAGGTAAGTGTAGTGTTGTTAGTCATAGTCCTCTGACCAGATGGTATCTTTGTCTTTTCCATTTCGTAGCTAGATCCTCTAAAAACAATCTTTTTAATCTTCAATACATTCGCTGCTACGAAAATGCGGTTATCTGTTTCCAGGAGCTGCATATTTTTTTAAATCAATTAATCTTTAAATAATAATGTTTGCAACATGTTTCAAGTAACAGTTTGTATTTCAACCAGCACCAACACCAATTTCTCACTGCTGCACAACATTCATTTCTCAATCGTGATGACACGACAATAACGAATGCTGATAAAAACAAAAACGCAACAGTTGCGTCAGCAGCATCGAATCTGTTAACGCCATGCAACGTTAGGATATTTACCATCGACAAAACCTTCTCGCAAAGAATCAATCCTAACATACCCGATAACTGTCTGATTTCAAATCACTAACCATCACTACATATTTATCTGAATTGTGTATTCTCGAAGCATTCTCGATGAATACTCGCCACCTAAGTCCTCACTACAAATCGTTCTAAAGCGAAATAGCGTTGGACTATCTGCCTTCGGTGATCCTTAAAAATACGTCGCCACTAACCCTATTATATTCTTCAATTAATTGTAATTTAATCTAATTTTGCTTAAAATATACAATCGTTAATAAACCACTAGCATAAGGTCTAACATAAAGAACTAATTGTAACAAACTATATGCGTATTGTATTTCACTAAATTAAAATACAGGTAATTTGAATGAAAAAACAGGTAATTTAGATTATACCAAACAAGTGTCGTTATTAGAAAAATTAACTGTAATTTTTCTGTTTAGTTTACTCAATAATAGTACTCCAATTTTGGTCTAAATAATTGTTTTTTACACTGTTAAACGAAAGTAACTAACAATAAATAGGACTTAACAGTTATGTTAATACAAACTGTGTTTGAAATAATAACACTGTCCAACAAATTAAAACCGTTATGCCTGCGATAAGAATTGTTACCTACTTCTTCGTCTTCACTAAACCTTAGAAAATTATACATTACTTTCTTATTTCGAACTGTTTTCCAGAAGTATTGAACAATGAATTAATTAAAAAAAGATGCGTAAATGATGCTTAAGTAGACTTCGCGTTGCCTTCAAATATTGTTTAACGAGTTTCAAATATTGTCGTATTCGGGAAAATGTTCTAAATCTTGCAAAATCGCAATAACAAAAATCTTGTAAGTTCATAAATAATTGAGTTTTCTGAAAAGGGGGATGGTATTAACGGTGTCCATTACGTGTAAATAGCTACGGCACTGACGAGTTGAGGCAGGCGAACGATGGCCGCATAACGGCAAAACACTGTGCACATATTGCCAATGGACATTTTCTCTACCCGTCTGAATTAAAATCCGTTTCGACACTTTTCCTAGGTGATTTCTTCTTCAGAAATGTCTACAGAATCCGATACTGTGTAGCAAATTCATGTTAGATAAAGAACTTTTCATGAAAATGCAAAAATATTGCGTAGAATGTACATCGGCTCTTTTTTAAACTTTGGTGGCCATTTACAACCATTTAAATTACAAAATTTAATAACTATATATATTGATATATTCAGGAAGCTCTCCTCTATCTTTTAAGACTTAATTGAACATTTTGATGAATGAATATTGCAGATCAGAAAAAAAGTTTTAGTTTGTTGGACAGTGCAATTAGTAACAAATATATTTTGTTTAATATTCGTACATTTAAAGGACACTGCATACGCAAGAAGCTCAGTTTGGTAATTAATGATTATTATCGCAGTTGTAACTGTTTCAAAAGACTGTACAGTTACATTACGCAAACGTTTAGCAATCTAACTGCTTTACACATTCATTTGTAAAAAGAGAATAATGTTTTTATGATTTATGGATTAAATCTTACGATTTGACAAGTTATCTACAAGAAATACTTTTTACTGCGGTATTTATTTTTCTTTTTTGTACTTTTAAAATAACAACTACAAATATCATCAATGCAAGGTAAAGAAAAACAGCATTATAATTAGACACACAACAAGAAAAATGTACGTACTTTTCAATGATCATTTCACTTCTATTAGTAGAGTGAACTATGAAAATAAATAATTGCGTGAAAGAGTCTCCACGTGAGAAATTCTCCCTAATTTGTTCATTCACTCACTTCTTATCTCAATACCTAATATTCTATGAATTTCTTTTTTCTTTACAAATTACGCGGTTAGAAAATAAAATGGCTCCTTTATTATAGTTTATTTTTAATCTTTTTCTCGGTACTGCCACTTCATCTCACAGTACTACTAGTTAATTTTTTATTCTAATACTACCTGAATTTATTTTGAACGAAAATCGACTTGTTTTTTTGAGGCAAAATATTAATTTTACTTCATTGACGCTCGAAAAGAAGACATTAACGGAAATTCAAGAAACATTACAAAGGCAAATCAATGAATTGTACATTATCGGTGTATTAATTTCCAATTACAAGCTGTACCAGTACTTTCAAGTCATTTAACCATAAAGAATCATAAAGATATTACTTCTAATTAAAAAACATTATACCTAATTACTTACAATTAACACGTTCCCTGGCGCGTGGGGCGCGTACGCCCCATGTTGAACTTCCTGTTCAGGCCATACGATATTTTCGTGTTTTGACTTCAACTGTGTAAAAACGACGATAATTTGTTACAAAATAAGAAGTACTGTTTTTTTGTATTGCATTTGAAACGTTATACCTTCGTCTTTAGAATAGTGAATTCATAATTTTTTAGATACATTTGATACAAGCGAAATAATACATTACAAGTAAAATTGTTAGTTTCACTAAGGTGGGGTGCATGCGACCCACGCGGCCTGAACGGAAAGTCACCGAAAATCGGTCCGACAGGGAACGTGTTAAATTAAAAATAAAAATAGGAATCTAGGAAAATTCGTGTTCTGTATAATACTAATTGACATATTAGCATCGTGCTTCATTGTCGACTTAGACACACACGAACTTCCAGATATGAAAGATGAGAGGAGCATCTTTGTGTCTCTTGATCTGTCTATTAGGAATCAAAACAGTCCATAAAAATTGGTAAGTGAGGCATTTGTTACTTACCACGCGCGATGAGTTCCGGTGACACGAGACCGGAGAGATCAGGTTCCTCGCCATACCAGAAAATCCAGAGTTCCTTGGCGGCGGTGAGGGAAAGGGGTGGTGGTGCGGGCGAGGGTGCGATGCCCAGGTCGAAGATGCCAGCTCCGGTTGCCGAGGCGGTTGCCGGGCCGGAGGTGGCCGGTGTAGCGGAGACCCGCCGCCACACGCAGAGAATGTCACCCGCGAGGCACCGCGAGAAGCTCGAGAGCACTGGGTCTTCGAGGGGGGTTCCCCCGAAATCCCCGGCTACTTCGCCCCACACGAGTTTCTTCCATTTGATACCGCAGAGGTCCGTCTATGAATAAAATAATTACAAAATCAGATACTTTTGTTCAACTAGGCAAACTCTTATCCTAGAAATAACAATGATTTTTACGTGAAAGTGTTCGTTATTGTTGATGAACGTTTTAGAACTATTTACGCATCTTTGGTTCGCGATAACAGAGACGGAAATAGTAGTGAATTTAATCAATTTTAGCAGAAAAACAAGGAAGCCTAGACACGGTAAAAGTATATTTATGGTATTGTTTATAACTTTATCTATTATATTCATATATTGTAATAAGTAGGTAAAATCACTTTCAGTAGGTAAAAGCAGCTGAGTTACTGCCATATTAAAAACACTAACGTATATTTAACACATTAATTACATTCAATATACAATGATTGCCTCTGATGTTTATCATTGTTAAAACATTAAAATAGAAAAACGTCGAGATGTAGTATTTTTATTACAAGAGAAATATTTTAATTTTTAGCTAGAATTTTAAAGAATGCACAAAAATTTTCTCATTTTATCAACTGTTATTGACTTCTATTTAATTAAATGAGATGTACACTTGTAGTAATTTTTTAGTTTACATTTATGAATAATATTAACATATAATTTTACCACTATAAATTATTAAAAACCATGAAAAATATGTAATGTTTATTTACAATGTAAACTCTCATTTGAGTTAATTTTCTGAATTAGCGAAGATAGGTTAGGGACTGCAGGGAATGTACCGAACATTCGTTGACCATTGAGAAAGGTCGGTCCTTGAACTTTCGCCGCATTCTATTTCCATCTGTCACGCAACGTAACAAATCGCTGATTTAACCGTGAACAATAAGATTCTCCTTTGATGTACGAATGAATCAAATAAACAGTAGAAGGAGAACTTAAGAATTTTAATTTGTAAATAATAGCAACAACGGTAACATTTCATTATCAATGTCACCTAATAGAAAATAACAATAATTAAGTTATATACTATCAGTAACAGAAGAAATAACACGATTAAAGTTAGTAAATTTGATAAAAAAATATTAACAGTCTGTTGATCGATTTTCTAATTTTTGTTAATTCTAAAACCTCAATAATTTGAAATTATAGATACTTTTAATTTTTTTAATATAATGATTCTGCTCAATCGGTAAGGTATTAATACCTTTTACATTTATATTTGTTATTATTCCTATTACGTATTATTGTACATATTTTGTGTAGGCAACCGGGTAACCTATTTCTATATTTTCCTTTAACAATTTTTTACGTTCGTGTGAAAGCATCTTAAAATCGCTCCGGATCCCTACATTTTGGACATTTTTACGTCGATATACGTTTCTAAAATAAAAATTTATGCAAATAATTTTAAATATTAAAGCTTGAAACAACCGTGAACGTTTTAGTTAGATTAGGTTAGGTTTAAAAATGAAAATGTGTGTACTGCATTCATGTCAAGATTCTTTCTGTAAGCGATTTATATTTCAAGCTTCCATTATTCTCAATGTTTGCGGCTTGCAAAGGAATTGTCGTTCGATATGAAGCTATAAAGAGAGAGGGAGAGGAGGAGTATATACAATTTAGATTAGAAAGATTAACCATTTAAGTGGAATTTCCTGAGAATTTTTTCATTATTTCAAAGGATTATACCTTATATTCCAATCATGAAAGGGAAAAAGAAAATGTTAAGTTACTAACATGTACATATTGTATGGAATGTGAAACACTTATTAGAAAAACATTAAATAAAAAGTGAAAGGGGTGAATAAAATATATTAGATATGTATTATTATGTGACTTTGAGTAACGAATAAACACCTATATAAAGGTTATCCATACCTAATGAAATAGTTTGAACAATTTGTATTCAATTTCAAATCTTCTGTTGTATTGAACTTTTAAAAAAACCTCAATGAACTTGTGTTCGATAGAAATAAAACGGCAAGATAAATACTTCAGTTGCAATCCAGTCGCATTACAAGGTCGGATGTCTAAGGAAAAGTATGTTATCTTAGTTAACGAAGAGAGTTCATTCACACTGGTCAGATATCTGTAATATATCTAATTCACTTTTTCTTGGCTTTTACATGATTTCTTAATGTCTCTCGCGAACTACTGATGTACGACTCGGTGTCGACTGCAAGTGCAAAGCATTCCACTATCATTAAAGCAGAAACAGTTTTTATGAACTACAATTAGTATCGAAAATAGTCATTTAACGTGTTTCATGTTGGACCAATTTTTGATAACTTTTCGTTCAGACCACGAGGGTCGTATGCGTTCTACGTTGATGAGTGTAACAATTGTAATTACAGTGTATTAATTTGATTATAAAACGTATTCATGAAGCTATGAATTTTCATTACTGAGAAAAAGGTGTAACGTTTAAAATGCAATGTAGAACAAAGCAAAGCCTGTCGTTTCGTAACGAAATATTGTCATTGTTACACAATTAAAGTGAAAACACGAAAATATGAAACAGCCAGAATGGGAAATTCAGTTTAGAACGTGTGCGTTACATGCAGCAGAAAATATGTTAATTGCTCAACTGTATTTAAAATAACTTCGTGTTTTTCTTTCAATAAATACATTCATTGCATTTAGTATATACAGGGTGTTCCGCTTAACTGGAAACGGTGGAATTTCTCACGAATGATTAAAGATATGAGAAAATGTTCTTACAAAAGTTGTTTGGTATATAGGGGGCATTAGGTGGTCTAAATACTTTTTCTGTACGTGTGCGAGAGATATCAAATTCAAGATAATGTTTCTATTTTTTTCTATTCTTAATATTGTAACGTTTGTTGAGACAAATTGAACGAAGTGCCACATTAAGTCATTTCGTTTTCGAATAAAAAATACAGGGTTCCATTAAAAAAAAATGCGCTTTCCAGATTGAAAAACTGTTGTTTGATTAATTGTCAACTTTTTATTGAACCTATATTTCTTTTACATGTTTAGCAATAATACTTCTGTAATTAACAGATTAGATCGTTAAACCTCTTTTAAAAGATAAAAATGAAAAAAAAAACGTAAAAGAGATTAGATATTAGAAACGTTAATTAATATAGTGTAAAATGTTCAATACTGACATTTCTTTTCTCTTTTTCAAAAGAAAATTCTTTATCTTATGAGTTAATTTATCGTTAGAAAATATCTTCTTTTTTTTTTTTAAATAAATTGATAATGTATT
>NW_017101431.1:772335-774364 GCF_001263275.1 Habropoda laboriosa
TCGAATTTTTATTAAAAATCATACTAAAACATAATTATAACTATTGTGGGTAAAATTATTTAATTCTTTTTGTCTTTAATAGTAGTGAACCAATGATTTTCTGGAAGCAACAAATGTGTCGATTAACAGGTTAAAAGAAATAACATTCGGTCGTCTATGCAAGAACTTTACGACTTAAGAAAAGATAAATGATAAAGAGGTAAATATATTACCTATTTTAGTTTGTTATTAGATATACAACTGTCACATTGCTTACATCTAATATTAAACTTTATTGGTTATTATTTCTTGATTACTGTATCATTTAATATTTTTCGTTTGTATAAATAAAATTTTGATCGTTAGAAAACATATCGATGTTAAAAATTATGATGAAAACTCTAACGGTAATAATAACAACAGAACGGGATAGCGAAGTTTTACACACTTTCTTGTTACGTAGTACAATGAGTACGAACTGCGGCGCCACTGTAAGTACATCTGTCTATCGTATGGCGCCACGACGTGTTTGTCGGAGCAATGAAGGCACGCGCAGCCGCGAGCAGGTCGTGTGTTTCTTAACCAATCAGATACGCGCGATGTCTTACGTCACTCTGTCAGCTGACATAACCGGAACAAATTCAAATAAAAGCGGAAACTTGGGTACCGTATTAAAAAAAATACAAAAAATAAAATAAAACCGACGTTAACGATAAATATAAAGGGGAACCCATTTTTTAATTAAACCCATATTTTATTTTACTTATTATCTTTTATTTTATATATGGCTGAGAATAATATTCCTATTATTCTATATTACGGTCTGTGATTTCTTTTTTTTTAAATATACATTTGAACTATTATGTACAAAACTCTTAATCTTTCGCACAGACACACTAAAATTTAAAAGATACAAAATGTTTATAATTATTCAGTTTTCTGGGATTATAATTTTAAATTTCAAGTATGCAAAATATTTAGATTTATAATTGTATGCAAAAGTCATACGTAGGTTATTGTAGCGAAGCCATGTTATGAATTTGTAGCTTAAAAGAAATTTTGCAAGAACTTTTACGTTTTTTCGGTACGTTTATCACGCTCTTGATATTCTTTTGAAATTTAAAGAAAAAGAAAAAACTACAATTTAAATGAATACATTCTTGAATAATATTTGCTGGATATATGCGAGTTTTAAAGAGATACAAGATTTAAAACAAATCGATTTGAGATGTAAAGACGTAGAATAGCGTCTATACTGTCGACGCGACGAAATAATCGGTGAGCAAAGGCGCCCATCGTAATGCTACGGGGCTGTCAAGCTTGCTGATCAATACAAGCAAGGCGACGTGCAAGGCCGCTCGCGTGGATTCAACTCGCGGATCCACCGCATTCCCTCGTTTCATCTTGCTATACGCGCCTTTATTCGTATTCGTTTCCTCCCACGGTGTCGTTTCTCGCAACCTCTTTCTCTTTCAGTTCTCATTTTTCCATGTTTTTCATTCTCGTCTTTTTACCTTTTCCCCTGATTTCCCATTTATTTGACTCATTTATATTCAAAATCTTCAAATTTTCTCTATCAAATGTGCCGCTTTACAGTCCGTACAAGTTTATAAAACGTTCAGTTTTCGAATATTTTTTATATTATTTAGTTTTCAACATTTGTCCCAACAAGTATTGAAAAAACTGAACCATTACACCTTTTATTATTAAAATTTAGGTACTATTGATTCCATATGTTTAAAAATAGAACATTTGCTAGTCAAAATTTTAATTTTGTTGCACCATTCATTTTTTAAATATCTTTGTTCTAGATTAAATGCTCGATTGATTCGATAGTTTTCGGTTAATTTGTAAGGTATCAGCATAATTATATTGGAAATCTAACAACTTCCACTGTTTTATCGATTGATATTTCAATGATAATCGTCGAAGGTATAAACGAACACTTTTAACGAGGAATTGACTTATTTTTTAATTTAACGTGTTTGTTTACGAACAGTCTTAATGTTTAAATTCATAAATTTTCAAGTACAAAATTTAAATCAATATT
>NW_017101431.1:774496-794292 GCF_001263275.1 Habropoda laboriosa
GAAAATCTTCTTAAATTTGAAGAATATTATTTACAAAATTAAAACAAAGACTTCAGTACAGCAGATCTCAGTCACATAAGCGCGTATAAGAAATTATAGAAAAAATCTAAACTGTAATTTCATGTATCTGCAAAATGAATTTTAAACTAACATTATATCTCAAAAATATCCTTGCATTTCGTTTCATATTTCAATGTATGAACCCTTTGAATGCTCATTAAAATGTGGTAAAAAAGTGAAAACTTGTAAATAATGTGGAAATATGTCTTTCTTCTTTATTACCTAATTTTTAATAATTTGTTATCGAATCTCTTACAAAGTGAATTTTAAGTATTCCAGTACGACGTACGGACTAAACACTCAAAGGTTTAAAACACTATTGCACACGGCAATTTTCTTTGCATGATTTTTGTTGCAATACCAAAAGAGAAGGAAAAGAGAACGAGTAATAAAGAAAACCACGCGCAATACATCAACACGGTATTGAAAATTGCGATTAGAATTTCCAACGTAGTCGATCGCAATCGGCGTGATTTGAGTTAAAAACTGAGAGTAGTACATCGAATTATTGATCGTTTCACAATAGGGTAAGTACAATGCCGGGCGATGTGTCAATGAAAACAGAAGAAACTATACAATCTCATTTTTATAACGGCGGAGTGTATTTCGGTACGCATTAGAACGCAGCTACAGTTGTAAATTCCCATTTCTGTTACTGCCCTCTTTATACGTTTGCCGTTAAAGCAGCACGAACATTACATTCACGTGCGTAACGAAGCGGAATTCTCTTGCGTACAAATTACTCGAAAGTGGATAGAGTACGCCTCTGCGATGCCACCGACGGTAGTCTTTCGTTTTTCTATGAAATCATACTTCCTGCGCGAATTTTTCCAACTTCACTCGAACACTGTTACTTCTTATCTTAACATTTGTTTTTTTCTAAGGTGAAGTAGTATAGATCATAGACTGATATATCAGCCGCTCATTTGACAAATCGGTTAACTCCACAAAATAAAAGGTAGAGAAAATTGGTGAAATTATATACATCAAATATAAATATTAATATTTTTCTATACCGTTGCATTAAAAAATTACGTAGCCAAATTTTTATAAGCGTTTGAATTATTAATCATATTGGCTTCTGAAATAAATAATTTATCATTCAACGGACATAAAAAGTTTTGTCATTTAGTGGTGTTAAGCTTAATTACTAAGCAAATTTATATTAAATATAAAAAGATAATCATGAATCAAGTGCTTTGGCACTAAAATTTAAAAAAATTCAAAAAGTGGGGTTAACCACTTTGGCCTGTGAACGCCTCATATAATTAGTTTTTGAGCATTTGATTAGTTTTGTTTACAATTGTACACATTAAGACGATGAACTTTATTACCCAGCAATAATTTAGACAATTCAATTCACAGAAGGAGAAAACAACAGTGATCTATCATTGTTAGTTTTATTAAGAAAATTATTGAAGTTTCTCGTGTTGCCTATTCTAACCTTAAATTTTTTAGCTTCGTACGATGCAGCGTAAATATTCCATAATTGTCACTTATTATAATACATATTTCTATTTCAGCATTGATACCAAATATCATTCGAAGATTTCGCGTTGACTAGTTTCAAATTAGTTTAATGTCACATTTATTGTAAAACAAATTTTGATTTCTAAATTTGTGTTATTTTTAGTCAATTTTAAGTATTCGGTATATTTCTACAATAAATTCTAATAATTTATCATGAGTATTTTAATTATGCAGGCATTCAAGAAATAGTAAAAGGATATATTGAAGTAAGAATTCATTGCTTCTCGTTTACAAAAATCATGAATGAACATAAATTTTAGAAATATTGAATATTTACTAGTTACTATTAATGAAACGATTATTAGAAGACAATCGATGTTCAAATGAATTTCCTATTTGTAACGTGAAATCAAGAATGCTGTACTTTCTATACATTTTTAATGTATGTTATAATTGTTTCATGACGGCTTAATGTATCTTTTATCACTTCCAAGTGTGCATATCCTTTGTGGTATAATTGTATATGCTGATCAATGCATTTTTAATGAGAATTACGTTGCAACGTTGGTGTTATTTCGGAGTCATTCAACAAATTGATCGTTAATCTTTGAATATTCTCAAAAATTAATTGTACTTTATCCATATAACATAGTAACAACCAAACCATAATGATATAAATTACAATTGCTGAGATAGAAAACAATAAAACGAAATTTGAATTGTTTCCTTATGTAACATTCGTAAGAAAAATTGGAGTTAACTTTTTAATGTAATACTTTGTAAAACACTCAATGGAAGCTGAAATTTTAACCCCCATGAAATAGTTACATTATTTTTATTGTAAAATTAAGACAGCATAAAAAATATTGGGTTTCTATTGTTATTTAAAACAGATCTTATGCAATATATTTCTATATCTGAATAAAGTATCCATACAAATTTTGCCTTTTACTTATTACTTTTATTCTATTGATACCTTTAGCACGGTTAGTAAAGCATTTGCACATAGTATTTCATAAATAAGCACAAATCCTAATTGCACGTTTGAATGAAACTTGAACACATTAATTATAACTAAATTATAAACAAAATAAAGTATAACATGACGAAAGCATTTTAAATGTTACATCAAATTTGTTTATGCACTAATACACTACTGATACCAATATGTATCTGCATAATCAAGAAGCAAGTTTATTCAACCTTCAATTAAATTGTCTCACTGACAAGTTTACCAGTAAATCCTACATGAACCACATAATTACCTTTGTCATTCCATCCTGCCTTCTTAGTTTCTCTTTTTCATCATATTGATTTATAACCCTGTCAATATGACTAATAACATTTAATCTGCCTTTTCCTATTTCTTCTCATGTTCTCATTGACTCCAAAAAAAAGTTGAATATTAGATTATTCTATAATTTTAAACAGAACATGATCTGAGGTTTCCAATTAACGCTTTTTTTTTTTATTCTACCGCTGAATTATTCATTAGGAAACAATTTGTTTCCTCTATTTTAAGAAAAATATAATTCTCGAATGAATAATACCAACTTATTGATTTTCTGGTTTTGCAACATTTCTTTTTAACTTCTTGCATGAATATCATCATAAGTAATAAGTTTTTTCAAGAAAATAAATTAAAGAGCTTAAAAATCAATTTTTAACTAAAAAGAAAATACCTAAAAAACAAAGTTTAATTTCCAGAGTTTACTCATATTTATTTCACAAAATTTTTTTCTATAGTCCCTAGTTTAATTCTAACCCCTAAACATACGATCGTAAATAGATAGCTAATGAATGTGATATTTAAGTTATTTATAATTTTTTATTTTACGATTTGTCTCAATTAATTAATTTACTTTACATACTAGAAACTATTCAGGTAAGTCCGAATTTAATCAATGGGAGGAATATTGATATGCAGAGAAACATTATCGGGGAAACGCTGTATATTCTCTATTAGATCAGTCCATTCTGGTGATTTCTCGAGCCAGATACATGAGGCACGCGGCTTCTTCATCGACGAAGTCACTCGGCTAGATTATGCTGAAACTGGTGCTCCGTGAAGAGAAACAGGAGAAGCCGAAGGGGGCTTGACCAGCCTAGGTGAAAGCCTTGCACTGCGAGAACGTGACGTGTTAAGACTACAAGAGAGTTTACACACTGCTCGGTTTTGAGCTCGCCACTTTTGCTTCAAGTTGACCTCAGAACACCGTTCTTTCCCCTTTCTTTTTTCGTTTTTAAATTTGTGGAATCATCACGTCCAGATGGATCACGATAAAATTTCATTCAAGTCAAAATCAAGGATCAAGTCATCAAGCATATCCTGGGTATTAATTAGAAAGAACAACGAGGAAGGAGTCTATAGTTATAAATATTTTCATATCAATATTTAGGCCTCTACAAAAGCAACGAATGAATTAAATTAGACTGCACTAAAAAATTGTCAATGAACCTGTACCTATGAAAATGTCCGATAAATCATCGATTTGGTTAATTGAGAAATTGTTAATCCCTACAGTTTATAAGGATAAGACGAAAATTGTAACAAGACTGTAATGTGTAAAATAATTTGTAGCTACAATTATTCAACATATAGCTACTTTTGTTTCATTAAATTAAAAAGTGATTTCCTTTCTTCCCCTAAGCAATTATCTGTTATTTTCAGTATTGTAAAATATAATTGTTCTGTTTAATAAAATTAATCATATAACTACAACAAGATTACATGATAAGAATAATTAGTTAAATTGTAAATTAGATATTTCATAAATATTTGGACATTACATGCGCTGTTAAATTATAGTCTGTTATCAGGAATAACAATAAATAATTATTATGTTAACAGGAAGGAACCGAGCAGTAATATACAATTCAGAGCAAACATCCATTGATGCCTTGTTCTCTGGAACTAATCCTAAGACGGCAAAAACATTTCGTTGTACTATATGTCGATGAGAGTATGAAATCTCAAGCAAATTCTGGAAGGTTGTATGATTGCGTGCATTTTAGTTATTTTAACATCAACGAAGAAGGAAGTTCACGCTGCTCTTACTATTATAATATCACAGTTCTTTATTATAACCCGTAGCAATGACCCTTTAAGTACTATACGCGTTTCGTTTGCAAATCACAGCAAAATATTTGTTCAATCATTATTTATTGGATAAAAATTACAACATTGAAAAGTTTAAATTAACGAATAAAATAAAATGACCATTAAATAATTATTATGTTATAACGTATCATGTTTGGATGACGGTATTTATTTTGGTATACGGTTTTAGCGACTAATTAAATATGTTTGTCTATCAATGTATTCAATTGATTAATTGTTAATTTTCTACAAAAACTAAATAAACGTGTTTCTACATATATTTGAAACAAGAACCATTGCGGTTTAGCATTGCTTCTACTTTACGGCTACAATTCAAATTTTACCGTGAATATAAATTGACTATAAAATTGTACACAAAAACCACCTTTGTGTTATTTTCTTTTCAATTTTCAAGATTATTTTACGCAAATATAAGTTTTAAATCCGACAGTTTTTAAAATATGAATATTAAATCATATGCGCTGATTTTTATTAAACTTCACAATCAAAATAAAAGATTAAAAGAAAAAGAAAATGAATTTTTAATGAGAATTCACTTAAAATAATAACTAATGTTAATAATGTTGAATGTTCTTGTTTAAAAATAGTTTAAAAAAAAGAAGAAGAAGATAAAGTAACATCATAAACACGATAGTTTGTATATAAAATATTGATAAAAATGCGGATGCTTCATATTACGTTGATACTAGAAAATTTCGAAATTGTTTCTTGAATTGAATTCATGCGGAACAGCAGAGGACGACGAACTGTCGTAGACGTAAATGAACTTCATCGGGGAAAGCTATAAGAGGAGCCAAACTGAAAGCATAGCTTTTCTTGTAACCATCAGAGTAGGTCTGACAGGATGGACGACAAAATTATTCTGAATTTTAAACAATCGCAGCGGACACATGCCGTATAACCGAGAAAACTATGAAAATAAAATAATGGAAGTCGAGATCAATAAATGAGTACTAACGTTTCGTCAAGCTCGATCTTTCAATAATTTAATTTAACAACGTTTATCGCGAACTTTGTCAAGTATGTTATTTTGGTGACATTTTACTTGGAAAATTTCCTAAAACCAGCTCCAAAATTAGTTTTTGTTCTACAATTGCGAAAATGAATGTTAGTTACGAAATTAAAAAAAAAAAAGAAATTAAATGAACGCTAGTAAGCTCATTCAAAGGTGGGTGTTTTGATCGGTTGTTTGGGGGAATGCGGTGCGTTGCGAGTGTAACAGAAAAATGTGTCTGTCTCACCGTTATACCTGCGATAAATATGTATATACATGAGCTGCGCGCATACTGCATGGTCAAAAAGGAGAGAGAAAGAGGGAGAGACAGCCTAGAGGCCTTGTGTACAGGTCGTTTTTAAAATAGGTGGCCAAAGTCGGAAGCGTATTCTGCCGATAAAAGAAAATTCTTTAGATATTTTCTAAAAAAATATCTTTTCTTTCAAATTGTTAATTATTTTTTACGTGTATTAATTGAGATCAACATATTCCTATCCATTTGATAAAACATAACGACCATCTTGAAATATCGCGAACAGTATTTATGAAATTTTTCAATGGCTGTTGATTTACATAAATATAATATTTGTATTTCATTGACGCATATGAATGTGCGCATTGTGACAATTAATACGATTTACGTATCGAGAATTTTTTTTAGTGCTATTATTGATTTGTAACTCGAGATATTCAGTGGATTCTTTGACCATATGCTCCAAACTGACCTTTGTATTATCAAATAACAAATAAGTAATATAATTTAACCAGAGTGAAAATATTTTTTAACTACACGACATATAAGCGCGAACGCGACTCATTTTCATAATAATATATTCGAATAAGCGATATCACTTCGTGGACAGTTAAAAAACAGTTCACTTGCTCACGTCGTTCATTTTAAACTCGTAAGTGCAGGTATGAGGTTATAAAAGTATATTGTCAGGAATATTCCTAGCAGCATGCATAAAGGGAAAAATATAATGAATCTTCGTCACGTGTGAATTATCTTCGATCGCGTATCCACACCAGAAACAACATTCAACCACAATTTCACAAATATGTCAGGTATTTTTAAAAACTTCAAACGCACAAACGAAGATTAGTTTTAATTCAACCGAAATATATATCCATTGAACTTGCTTTGTATTCGAAATGGAGTAAAATAACCTCCTTCGTATTCGACAATTTTGCCACCTATTTTTGAAACATCCTGTAGACAGGTAGAAGTGCAGAGTGTGAAGAATTCATATATATCGATAGGTTGGTATGTATCGTACAAGTTCGTTCGAGGTTCGTCGGGTTCAACGAAAAAGAGTTCCTAGATTCGCTGGATCAAAGCAGACGAGGACTTTCGAGCGGTGCAAACAATGTCTGACACAGTTTTCTGGCTCCGTTGAAAGGCGAAAGGAATGTTACGAGAGACGATCACGTTATTTGTCGAGAGAGGAGACGAAAGCGTCGCGTTCTCAACAGTTGATCGAGAAATCACCACCAGAACACCAATTGCACATCGCACACACAATGAATAGTCCAATAATATTCACTATGATCAAAGGATAGATGCAACAGCCACCGGTCAGCCCTGCTGCAACCTCCTTAATTCTCTCACGAGTGGAAAACTCAGGGCCGACATGAATCAGGCATGACATTGGGTCGCATAAACTTCAAATCTCACTGACGCGCACATACACGCTTGCGCACATATTATGTGCCCATGTACGTACCTATGTACATATATATGTGTAACATACATATTGTATGTTATGTACTTTTATGTACGCTATGTATATACACGCATACACATATATATGCACAGTAGAACGGGGAGGGGTGGAGAGGGGAGGAGAGGGGAGTGCCGCGATACACAACACCGACATCGACAACGAACGATCGAGTACTGCCCACGGGAATTCTCCGATATATAGGTTAACCCGGGTGACTTCTCTTCGCAACTTTACGCGGTACCGTTAAACAGTCATTAGACAATTGGTTTCAGTTTTAAAAACAAAAGCTCCGTTCGTCCAAATCTCCAAACACAGAGTAGATATACGCACCGACTCTTACGAAGAGTGGGCTCACTGATCACTCACCAAGGCGAAGAAATTCGTGTGGCAGTCCTCCAGGCTAGCGCCGTTCGTTTGATGCGACGGATGCGTCATGGCTTCTCCATCGTACGCCGTACACTCATTAGCAACACTTCTCGCGGCGGCGCGCCTCTCTCAGCCCCGAAAATCACACGGCGAGGCTTCTATTATTCGAGAACATTTAGGAGGGTTTTCACTTCTCAATGGCGACCGTAAAATGGCGGACGATGGGAAACAACAAGCGCAGCCGCCCGAGGCGCACCCTACTGCTCACTCGCGCAGTTTGCTTCGACGACAAGGAAGAAGATGGCGGCGCTCATCAGGCATGGTTTACTCGTGAATCCTTTAAAAAGTTTATCTACTATTCTTTCCGTAAACACGGTTAGTGTAGACACTTTATGTACACTTTTTAATCACCATTATCACATAACATTCCCGACTAGGAATGAAAACGTTCAATTCATATACTATATGCACTAATGAGACCACCGTCATT
Source organism: Habropoda laboriosa (assembly GCF_001263275.1). NCBI lineage: Eukaryota > Metazoa > Arthropoda > Insecta > Hymenoptera > Apidae > Habropoda > Habropoda laboriosa. The sequence continues at coordinate 782,722 of NW_017101431.1, forward strand.
TTACAGACGAGTCTGCGGTACGATATAACACGTTTTAAGAGCAAGAAACGGGTTAAACAGGTTCCACAGAAAGCTAAATTGTTCGAAAATGAAACCAGGTCTCTCGCTGCCAAAGGGTAAGTAATTTAGTCAGCTTACACACGAATTCGATCGAAATATTCGCGTTACGTTGCGCTGCTGGCTAACTGGCAGAGGACACACTGTGGCCATATTGCCGTCTACCACCTCTCTTTCACGCGCCAACCAATCAACTGCTAGATTTGACAGCTTCTCAGGGCAGACCTACGCGTTCCCAGTACCCTCGTTTCTCACAAGTTTTTCTACAATTCTTCCTTTAATAGATACATGTGCCTAGGAATGAAATCGAGAATGTCGTAAACACTATTGAAATTTGAAAAAATCTGTTATAATATTATTGCTATTTAAAACATAATAACATTACTTTTCAAATTAAAATTAACGAAACATATTTCTACTTTTTACGAACTACTTCTTAATACATTATTATTTTGGAGTCGATTAGGATTTTAAGAAAACAGTATGTTAAAAACTTTTATAAGTATCTTGAAACAAAACTACTATCAAGTTGTACAGCAATGAATAAAATGTGAATGTATAAATTGTCAAATACACATGTATTGTTAGATACCTGATATTATACAATCAAACTAAATTTTAACAAAGTTTGAGTAATATTTTTATCGAATTTAATTGCCGATTAAAATTGTTTGAAAATTCTACACGTAATTATTCCAAATTTCGAAATCAGTTCCATTTTATGAAATATTGTGCAGGTATATTAATTGAAACAACAACTTTTTCGGAGTATCATCTGATTCGAGTGAAATGATACTCCGACATCAAATTGATTCAGATTTGCAATTTATCCACAAGCTGAATTTCATTCTTCCTTTATATGTGACGTAACAACTTGTGCCATACCCTTTTGTACCGCTATATAAAATTTTCCGTTGTCCACCAGAATTCTCATTCGTTGCGATACTTTTAAGATACGTTATTACATCGAGGAGGACATTCTATTTTCGGAAGATATATCAAATCTATTAAAAGTATTCTATAATCTACTTTTATTTAATTGTAATTTATCATATAGAAAAGAAAGTTTTTTCTAAAGTATGTGTTCGTATGAAATTTTAACTTCACTAATGTTTATTACGAACACAATGTAGTTTGAACGTTTAATTATTAACTGAAATAGAACTCTAAGGAATAGTACATTTAAGGCGAAAGCAAAATGCATAAAATGGTTTAGTTCCTGCATGTTTTCATTCTCTGACTGTGCCAGTTTTCATTGAGAACACCTGTTTCGAAGACCAAGTTTCTCCGTCCTTGTAATTAACATTGACAAACTATCGCCTGTCTCTCACTACATAGATCAAGAATTACGCTTAATGAAAGAAAACTGCGCTCTAGTTTCCGTGAAGAAGTAATTTCCTTTGAATTGCATTTTAATAGTTGCTGTTGTTAAAAAAGAAACATGAAACATACGCATATAGTTTGTTGTTTGTCAAAGTTGCATTCGTGTTATACTGCTCGTCAATTTTTAACTCTCACTAAGTAGTTGTTATTATTTTAACACGGCGTAGAATTTTCGCTGATGTATTAGAAACTTTCCTAGTTACGGGGTTTCACCATGTACGGCTTCGTTCCTGGCCAATATTGGCCATAACTGTATCCTGAGAAAATTCAACTGAGGGCACCACTGTACGGTCGTTGGACATCGATCTTGTCCCCTCTCCTCCCCCGACGTTTCTTTGCCTTCCTCTTATAAGGGTAGCCTCCCTTGTCGCGCTTCGTAACTAGAGTCTTTTATACAGTACGAAAAGTTTGACACGAGTCGTGTAGAGATAGTCTAGAAGAGACGATATTGATTTGCAACAAGCGAAATCAATGGCTATTGATAAAAATAGTTTTCAGAAAATCCGTGTAAAACAACAAGGAATATAAAATTTGAGGGAAACAACTGTGAAATAACAACTGTGTTATAATATATCTCATACTGTTATGACGACAGAATGAAAAATACTTTAAATGTTAACTCGAGAATTTAAAACTAATACCTATTGACTACTTAAATCTGGAGTTTGATCCACAGTAGGATAGGTAGGATGTTTATAATATTGACGCGAATAATAGAATTATTCCATTGACTACGTGGTTTGGTTTTTAAAACTTTCGGAATAGTTGTTGTGTACTATAGTCTTTCAATAAGAAAGATGTAAATTCTTACAAATTGCTCTCAATTTCGCACTGTTTTATCGAGCTACGATTAACATGGTTTGTGATTGATTTACGTTTATGGTCTGTCAAGAATGAATTATGTTAACGCAAACATTAAGTTGATTATTTGTTCTGTTATTTCGCTCTAATATATAGGTAAAAGAGTATGTTGTGTCTGGATGGTTTTGTAAAACAAATAAATAATTTATTAAGTAAGTGACACTTAATCAAAAGGAATGGTTTTTTATTGCGATAACTGGAATCTGTTTAGTTTTGTCGTTTTTGGATAAATTCTACGACTTCTCTTAAAGTTATCGTTTTTCGCGAACTTCTTACGATTTGAAGAAATATCAAATGCGTTTCACTTATTCTTAGGGTCTTTCTTTACGAAATTTTCACATTTTATTATTCCTTGTATGTTATGTTCGTTTAAACTCTCACTATAAAAAAATTTCTTTGCTATTAATTCACAATTGAATTATATCTAAGTTCATAACTTATAATCAAATGTACGTATTAAATATTATTTAATACTAACACTACATTTAGAAAAATATTTAAGTGTTATTCTAAAAGTTGCTATAGTTCAATGACATTCGTGATTCTTACAACGAACTTTAAATACTTTAATCAGTTTGTTGTAAAAATGAAAAAACAGTACTTTATTTTAGTAACCCTGACATTTTTCTGTCGATAATCGAAAATGAAATTAAAGTTCAATATTAAAGTTCTGTTAATATCTTTTTGGTGATAATCTTATTAAAATTTATATGATAATAGATGAAAAAAAAAGAAAGAAATTACCGTACATGAAAAATATCATCACAGCTATGTACGTATTAATAATATCGAAAATCAATTCTGCAAATAATATTAAAAAAGTGTTCGATAATAATTGATTCTTTCACGAAGCAACATTTCGCGAGTCATTTTTGTTTTTATTGGATTATTATTGAGTCTGAATCTCTGAATCTTTGATAAATTATGCGTTTTAATTTCATTGTAAATTTTCTAACCTATAAAATATTTTAAAAATAATTACACAATTTGAATGATGAAATATTACAGTAAAATGAAGTATAGATACAGAAATTCACGGTTATTTTGCGTCATAAATTATAACACTTGGCATTTTATCGAAGTACATACATGTTTTACGAAATAGAGAGGTTAGGTGCTTCTCGTAAAATCGATATTTTCAACATTTGGACAGTTCAGTTAAAAACAAGATAGAAATTTTGGAGCTGGGTGCACACGAACGATACGATGTCGTTGCGATCTCGCGCCAATAACACTGTGTGGTTCGATGGACTTACATTTCTAATGATACAATGCACACAAGCGTGTGATCCCCCCACGATGCCGTTATCGATCGATGAATGAGCGTTCATTGACGTAGTGTTATGGGCGCGAGATCGCAAGAAGACGATAATGTAATTTCGATAGAGGTGTTTAATACTTTTTCTGCAATATCATGCATAATTTAAATGATAATATTATTTGCAACCGCAACTTGTAATTTTGCTTTTACTTGCACAATTTTTATAAAATTGGTAAAATTTTTTTGGTATTTTATGGTATTGATTTAGGATATTATTTTTGATATTTTGTTTTTAATTTTTTTATTATTTTCGGAATAACACAACTGACTTGCCGAATAGAAGATTATTATTATAACAGAAATCTCCTTTTTTTTTGTTACAATGAGATAGTAATTAATTATTGAAAAATATTAAATGAAATGAAGAATTATTTGAATTAATTACTAATGCTAGAAGAATATCAGTCAACATTTTTCTTTAAGTTTTGAAGTTTGTTAATACAATAAAAATTTGTTTTTTTTTAATGAAATTTTAAATTTGCTACGATAATTCCAAGTAATAAAGTTATAAAAGTACTTGAGATAAGAACAACAAAAGAAAAAAAGATGTAATTTTCAAAAGTTTGTATTCGCAACATCAGCTACTGTACAAATGTGATATAAAATTTTAGAACATCCGCACACAGATTTTAATTGTTAATTTTTTAATATGCTTTAAATAAATGTTTCCTTATTTGAGATTTTATAGATAATAAACAGCTTTTATTTAAAACAGTGGTCAATCTTATGATTGTTATGTTACGTTTTAACATATCTTAAACAAAAATTATTCCAATTGTTTTAGATTCCTGAGATATCGGAACGAATACAATCCGCCAAAAGATGTATTCGACAGGATAAACAAAATTTGCGAAACACAACAAGTTTCAACAACAGATGAAACAAAACTGGAAGATTCGTTGCAGCGTTTCAATCTTTTCGTAGCATGCGAACAAGAATTTAAACATCCGCTGATGAATTCTATGCTATATTCTATCGAAACGATTGGTAAATTTCGTAGAAAATTTTCATTATACTTATTTTTTATTTACAAAAATAAATTTCAATAATTGTTCTTAATCAGAAGTTCCAACAATTTGAAATTACCTTAATTTTCAATCTAATACAAAATTTGGCGTAAGTATCTTTGGTTAATCGTAAACCGTATTATGATATATTTAACCAATAATTTTTTTATCATTTAGGTTTATCCTATATTTTTTATTTTTTCGGTTGTAAGTTTTATGCTAATTTTACAAACTTTATATTACACATATCGATTAACGAACTATCGATATTTCATTGATTTATCAAAATACATTTTTATTGCTAACAGTTTAATCTGTGTAACATAAAGGTTTACGAATTAGACTAAAATGTAATATTTAGTGTTGCGTACATTTTTCTTGTTTTCTATTACATATTTTTTTAGATATGTATTTTTTTATAAATAGGGAGATAGTAATAGTGTCGTAAAAAGAATTTTGTAAGAACCCATGTTATATCGGAAGATTTCTCCTTTTTTACATTTAATTAATTTTACAATTTAACATTTGATTATTTAATAATATAAATTGTTCTAAAGTTTGTTTTATATTAGTTGCGAATTGAATTGTGGCCAAATATAATTTGGCTTTAATATATAATTTAGTTATAAAAATGTTGTTATTAAATAATTTCACTGGAATTTAAATGCATAAATATTTTATATTTATGAAATATTTTCACTAAATTATGAAATATTTTTATATGTTGTAGGTGATTTAAAAGAATATTATCAAACACCAGTCGGTAATCAAACCCCGTTGGATCTCATGCGCAACATGGATTTACCAGAGAACTTACATATTAATTATGAGTATGTTCGATTCCATCCTGGTAAGTGATTTTAATTAAATATTTATTAATCGGCATAGTGGTATTTGAGCCACTCAGAATCCAAAGTGATTCCCTCCATGAAATACAATTTATTAAATTTGTTTTATTTCTGAAAAATTAAGCACCAAGCATGTGCTTTAATACTAAAATTAGAAGAATATCAAAAAGTGGAGTTAATCATTTTAGCTTTTGAGTGGCTCATTTAATGCTATTATTACGTCAGTGACGAATCGCCATATATACATATACTATTTATGCCCAACAAGGAAAAGAACGTTGAAGTAAAGGTCAATAGAGGAAATCCAGACGTAGTCCTCGAATGTTGTCTGGTCATTACTAAATTATAGTAACAAAGGTCGTCCAGATTCAATGCAATGATCTGGACACAAACTGAGACACGAAATGTGAAGAGTAAAGAAAATTTTTGAATCTCGACCATCGAGAGTTTTGACAAATTATAGCGTCGCAGCTGGCTCGTGTCTTTAAACGCTCTCAGGTAGATGGGAACGCGTGACGTCTGAATTTGGTTAGGCACTTAGGGGGATTACAATAGACACGTTTGGTAGTTTCCTCTTTTTCACTATTCAAGAGACAAAGGGCAAAAGCTCTCTGTAACTCATGTCAGTCAGAATCCAAGTTTCGTCATGCTTAATTTAGTTTTTAAGTTCATCCAATTCATTAAGAAAATTAAAATCATCTTCAGCGTTCTTTTTAATTCTGTATTATTGAAGTCCCGTATCCCAGGATGAATTCCTTAAATAATTTGATCAAAAAAAAAAGAAAAAGGAGGGGACAAAACTCTTTTACAGTTCGCAGTATTATATCACCAATAAGATAATATCAAAAAGTATCTACTCAAAAATTAATATAGAAATTTTGATACAATGTTTTTAAAGAATCACAAGTTTTGCGTCCTCTTTTTCTTCTTTGTATGTATTAATAGCCCATTTGAAAGATTCATCTATGCAAATTTGATTTAAATAATTTGGTAGAGGCATACAGTGTTCAAAAACTTATCTACACACGAGTTAATTGTAGTTGTCACAATTTAAATCCTTATCGCTTTTCCATTGTTTAGTAACCCTCTCTACTCTTTGTTTAAAATGTATTTAAAGATCTAATAATATACGAAGCAACTATATTTTTTTATTTCTAAATGATCGATAAAATTGTGGTTATTCTTTGAGGCCATACATATTTAATCATGTAATCTACATATCAAACTTCAATTTTAAATACAGAAAATCTATATTTCTCTAATTCAAAATTTTGAAAGACCAGATGACAATTAAAATAAACATTTTTGAATCTTTATTATTATCATTGTATTATTATTTAAATGTTAAATACTACAATAAGCAATATTATTTTAGATACGGATACACTATTTAACGGGAAAACAGCATTTCCGAAGAGCTCTACTATCGTAACTGGTTTGAAATATAAGAAAAAGTACCCTGGACATTACCAAGAACATCCTTTCCTGGAACACATGACTAAGGTTTAAATACTACGAAAAATATATAAATACAAGAGTATTAAATGTATTATATCAAAAATAAATAAACAAACTACTTGTAATTATTCTATTGCATTATTTGTTGAATGTTGTTCAACTTTGTTTCTTTACGTTTAATTTTCATTCTTATTTACGTTCTACAATTGTAGTATTCATTCTTTATTTCACACCAAACCTAAAAAATGCTTTTCTACATTTTAATGTTCCTTTTTTCTTTAATCCATGAAAACTGTTCGAACACATTAAAAACACTAGAAGACGGTCATAATGCATTTGGAAAAACATAAAGTGAACAAGAAAAGCAGCTATGTGAAAAATATTATTTTGAGCATATCAAATACCTATTTTCAATCTATTCTTTTTTTTTTCTAAAAGGTTGTGACATACTTCTCACACTAACAAAAAAAACTTCTCTCCCTTATAATCTAAAATCTATCAATAGAACTGGTTTCTTTTTACAGTTGCTTATTTAATAACAGTAAAATAAAGAGCGCGAAAATATGAAGTCAAATTAATTAATGTAAAATATAACTTAAGTTAATTTAAAATAAAGAAAATAACTGCAGAATTAAAGTGAACAGAATTATTATATGAATCTTACGTTAATTCACAATCGTATAAGTACAGAACGTATAAACAATAATTTTCACATAGGAAACATTTTTCTAACAGTCGACAAAATGTCGACCCATCAAAGTTCACAGAAATTCGTGAACTTCTTCAATCGATCCATCAAATGCACGGTAGCAACGTGCCTCCAAGACAACCAACGGCTGACTTATTCACACTTCGGTAATAAAGTTGGTGATATGTCCTATAGTAGTGATTGTTTGATGCAACATAATGCCGGGATTTGCAAGTGCAACAGGCCTCTTAGAAGCACGCATTCGACCAATCTATCGACCTAAACCGAAGGTATTTATTAAAAGAAACTATTAATAAATGAATTGCATCTAATGAAACATACATAATAAGTGGAATTCGTGTTATAAATTAGATGAATTAATGCGAGAACTCATCTATAAACTCTTGTATTTTGCTAATGTTTTAACATTCTTTCGACAAATTATTTATTTTCAAAAGCAGCTATAAAATCGATGAAGAATATTAACTGATGATATAGATAATAGATTATGTAACTTAACATTGAAGTATCACAATAAGATATAATTCGACGCACGTATTTCAACTTTTTAATTTGTCGAAATAATTGAAAAAACTTCGTGTTTAATTATTCCATATACAACAAATTGAAAATACCGTAAGGCAACGCAGTATTGAATATTTTAATCATTTTTACATTGTCATAAGAAATTATTAATTCGAATATGCATACATACTTGTTTGAAGAAAAGATATTACTATGTCATTTGTTAAGAAAATTATATTTTCTAAATTACTATGAATATCTATCGAAGACGTAAAATAGTAGTTTGATTAGCGCAAATGTAAAAAAATTGTTATATTTATTACGATTCGGTTATATTGTAATTTAATAGCAGTTCAATTGTTCGTCACAATGAAACTCAAACAGCTGCAAAATTGTTATATTAGGATTGCACTATAATTAAATGAATGTAACACAATTAGATCGTTATTTTATTTTAACTAAGTCGCGCACAAACTGTGATTATATTGTAACTAAATTGCGACTCTGTTTAGACTACTGTTAGATCGTAAATAGAATATAATTAGATTACATTCGTTATAAATTTGTTACACTAAAATTAAATTGCAATTAGATTAATATTGACCATTTGATAATATTTTATACATACATATTTCCATTCTTTGTTTATAAAATATTTAATATGTAAATTTTTCCTAATTTTATTGTTCTTTTTGTTTAAAATGCAATCGTACTTGATAAAAAATATTGTATAGATATACATACGTTCATTATCGCTTCGTTTCTGAAATATTGGGATATGAAATTGTTGCAGTCGATTAGAATATATTGTTTAACAGCGGATAGTCGCTGTGATAGATGGCGTGAGAGTCGCGCGCACGGTGGATAACGGGTCAAATATGACTCAATGCTAAAATCTTTTTCATACGCAAGCGAAACCATATTTTTTTCAATTTTACTAGACATTATATTATTTAAAATTATACAAATATATTACGATTGAAATAGCAAACACATTTATATGAGGAGAGTAGAATCTTGACCCTGTTTCGAATACCGGTTGAAACAAGAAACATCTAAAAGTTGGGTGACCCGGCATCTGCCGTTCAAAGGTTAAAGATCAGAACGAAATGAATCACTGTGGGTTCTTGACGTAAAAAAAAAAAACGAAGCGTTTTCGCGTATAAAGCAGTAATACTAATTTTTAAATAACGAATTCGACAAATTCATACCGAGTTCTTTGCTACTTTCGAAATTTTGTTATCCTTCTTTACCGTTCGATAATCGTACTCCTGAACAGCTATTTGAATATTTTGTATTCTATATAAAATAACTATAATTACTATTTCTTGAAAACAAGGCGAGAACATTTTGGCCGACTTTATACGCTTTCGAAGTTTGTTCGTAAAAGTCTGACACTTACATATTTAGTTTTACTCGTAATCTAATTTGAGATTTATTAAAATTTTTTTATCTTATTATAAGATTCATGTTAATACGTAACTTTAGGAAAATTGAAGTTCATATCGAAACAGCTTGAAGAAGGAAAGTATGGTAATAAAGAAGAATTGTAAAGTTAAATTTGATTTATAGAAGGAAAGTAATAATCAAAATATAAATATTTTATGTGTTCCAGCGCGTGGAGCTTTCTGGTTCTACGAAACCAGCACCCTTTATCCTTCGACCCTTTTCTAGCCTCTTCAATCCATATCCGTATGGCTGTTCTGTATTATGCAATCATCCAGCAGATAGTGAAGCAAAAGAAGTTCTTAGGCGAGCTAAAGATTCATGGGTAAAAAATCGTATTTTTACAGCAATATCACGCAAATTAATTCATTAATATAGTGTATTTATTTCTTATATATTTTTAGATTATACTCTGTGGTATCGTACTTACAATGTACATTGTGCTGAAAAGTATCTTCGATATCACGAATTTTTAAAATTTCTTTAATGTTATTACACTTCTTGTTTATTTATTTATGGAAAGATCCATTCATAATACAGATAGCTAAAAATCACAGGGTTAGATACAAAAGCAAAGCAAACGAAACGGAAACAAGGAATAGAGAATGAAAAGAAGAAAAATTATATGAGGATTACATCTTACATAATCTTGAGAAAAATATGCATAATTATGCATCTGTGATTTCTTAAATATTCAAACTCTGTACATAATATATAATTGATATTTTGATAATTATATTGTACAAGTTCCTGATATAAATTAACACAAACATGTTGTTTATAAATACTAATAATTCAGTATTTCAACCCTCCGTAGGTAAACATATATTTTCACACTCCGTAAGTAAACTAAATATAAATATTTTACTGTTTCAAACTTTCAAAAAATCTGAAAAAATTCTGGAGTAGTTATCAAAGTCTTTACAGTATTATACAATTGTTCGTTAAGTGAAATGTTTCAAACTTTTGTCAATAAAGATAAAAATTCGTTTCGAAGAAATACGGGAGTGAAATTTCACTTGGGTCATCAGAGACCTAGATTATCTACGGATGGTTAATGATTGTATTTTACATACAAACAATCAAGATATATTTGAGAAATATACTTTACATATTAGACACTGGATTAAAGTATTTTAAAAATATTAGCGAAATTTAATATTTAATAATAATTAATAATAAATAGTAAGTCAAATGTAAAAATTTACACAATTTTCCTTTCGTATTCTACAGGCAACTGAAGGAAAATCTTTATTATTGTCGGAAGAAATGGATATGATCAGAGCAAATTTAGTAACCGTAGGCAATGCTGTAAATGTGGGTAGAAACATTGGAACAGAAGTAACCAACGATGCGGCTACCGTTCCTGAAGAATTATTTCGGAAATATACCGAGACAGACTCAAGACCTTTGACCCCAACACCTACGCCCGCCAGCGGTACAACCTTGACAAATAGACTGACACAGGAAGAATTTCTAATAAATTGCAATCCTCGGGAACGTACTACGTTGGTTTTGGACCTTAGAACTAACTCAAAAAAGCAAATGGTTTGTAATAGATAGTCGCTGTTATATTTAAATTACAAGAATGAAAAGTTGAATTTTATCTATTTTTTTTTTTTTTATGAATTGTACAGCAAAAGCTTCTTTAACACAATGTTAGAGAAAAAAAACAGCACTCGAAACAGTTGTGTTAAAAAATCAAGTTCGGTTTTTCATGTTATTAATAATCAATACTCCATAAACGCTAAGTTCTATTTATAAGCTATCAATTCTAGCATGCTTCTTTCTTACTGAAATTGTAGTACATATAAATAATTGAATGAAATAGTAATCCTACACCGAAGGACATATTATTGCATTTGAAAAAAATGTAATGTATAATTCTTTTGATATTATGTACAATCTGCCTTGTCCATTTCTGTATTGTACTCTACTTGTATTTGAAGATATATCGGTTTATTGATTTAATAAAGA
>NW_017101432.1:0-2102 GCF_001263275.1 Habropoda laboriosa
GGGGTGCGTGTTAGACTAAACATTCGGCGCCGCACGCTTCGGGTAGAACGCGTACGTAACAAGTTTTAGGAATCATAATTAACCTAGAAATATTTAATTATCAGTCTTTTCCCCCACATCGTAGTTCGAAAATTCGGCGCCGATGTCTGGAATGCATAGAAGAATCGTACGCCATTTAGAGTACGAGTATCGTACCGGTACGTTACGTGAAAATCTCTAAGAAATACTATCTCCTAGTGCGTCGTTAGAGGTGTATCTTCGCTTCGTTTAACAGTAACACGGGAACCGTTTGAGCTATTGAAACAACAAACCACACCATTGTATGCGGTACCAAAAAAAGGTAAGATTTCGTTGGTCACATTTAGTTTTAGGAATTATTTTTAACGTGGAAATATTTAATTATCTGTATTTGCCTCCCGCATCGTAGGTCGAAAATTTGACGCCAGTGTCCAGAATGCATAGCAGAACCGTACGCCATTTAGAGGATGAGAATCGTCCCATTATGAAACGCGAATTTCCCGAGGAACTACTATAACCATGAGGAACTTTATATGTGTATATTAGCTTCGTTTAACAGTAACACGGCAAACCTGTGAGATAATGAACTAACAAACCACAACTTTGTATTCGGCACCAAAAAAAGGTAAGGTTTCGTTGGGAACATTTATTTGTGGAACTATTTTGAACGACGAAATATTTAATAATATGTATTTTCCCCCACATCGTAGATAGACTGCGCCGATGTCCAGAATGCATAGCCGAATCGTACTCCATTTCGAGTACGAGTATCGTACCGGTACGTTACGTGAAAATGGCGAAGAAATACTAACTCCACTCCCGACGTTATATGTGTATATGAGCTTCGTTTAACAGTAAAACCGGATCCGGTTGAGCTTTGAATAACATAACACACATTTGTATTCGGTATCAAAAAATGGTAAGATTCCGTGGGTCACATTTAGTTTAAGGAATTATTTTTAACGTCGAAGGTTTTCATTATATGTATGTTTCCCCAACATCGCATTTCGAAAATTCGACGCCGGCGTCCAGAATGAATTGCAGAATCGTACGCCTTTAGGGGTACGAGTATCGCCCAAGTATGTTATGTGAAAGTCGCGAAGAACTACTATCGCTTAGCCGACGTTATAGGTGAATATTCGCTTAGTTTAACTGTAACACGGCAACCGTTTGAGCCATGAATAACAAAGCACTGCTTTATATTCTGTATCGAAAAATGGTAAGATTTCGTTGGTCATATTTAGTTTTAGGAATTATTCGTAACGTCGAAATATATAATTATCTTTATTTGCCCCCACCTTTGTAGTTCGAAAATTCGACGCCGATGTCCAGAATGCATAGCAGATATGTACTCCATTTACAGTACGAGTATCGTACCTGTACGCTACGTGAAAATCGCGAAGAAATACTACCTCCAAGCGCGACGGTATATGTGTATATTCGCATCGTTTAACAGTAACACGGGAACCGTCTGTGATATTGAAAAAACAAACCACACCTTTGTATGAGGTACTAAAAAAAGGTAAGGTTTCGTTGGTCACATTTAGTTTTAGGAATTATTATTAACGTCGAAATAATTAATTATCTGTATTTTCCACCACCTTCGAAGTTCGAAAAATTGACGCCGAGGTCCAGAATGCATAGCAGAACCGTCTGCCATTTGGAGGTCGAGAATCGTCCCAGTATGATATGGGAAGGTAGCGAAGAAAAACTATGACCATGAGCGACATTATATCTGTATATTCGCTTCGTTTAACTGTTTGACCGGAACCGTTTGAGCTCTGAATAACAAAGCACAACCTTATATTCGGCATCAAAATATGGTAAGATTTCTTTGTCACATTTAGATTTAGGAATTATTATTAACGACGAAATATTTAATTATCTGTATTTTCCCCAACATCGTAGTTCGAAAATTCGACGCTACGTCCAGAATGCATAATAGAATCAAACACCATTAGAGTACGAATATCGCCGCAGAATGTTATGTGAATGTCGCGAAGAACTACTATAACCATGTGCGACGTTATATGTGTATATTCGCTTCGCTTAACAGTAAGACCGGAAACGTTTGAGCTTTGAAT
>NW_017101432.1:4486-5126 GCF_001263275.1 Habropoda laboriosa
CTATAGAAACTATTTTTAACGTTGAAATATTTAAATATCAGTATTTTCCTCCCACATCGTGTTTCGAAAATTCGACGCCGGCGTCCAGAATGCATAGTAGAATCAAACACCATTAGAGTACGAATATCGCAGCAGTATGTATTTAATGTGAAAATCGCGAATAAATAATATCACCTTGCCGACGTTATATTTGTCTATTCGCTTCGTTTTCGCTTCATTTAGCAGCAACACGGCAACCGTGTAAGATATTGAAAAAACAAACCACTCCTTCGTATCCGGTACCAAAAAAGGTCAGATTTGGTTGGGTCTATTTATTTGTTGTAACTATGTCTAAAGTCGAAATATTTAATTATCTGTATTTCCCCCCACATCGTAGTTCGAAAATTCGACGCCGGAATCCAGAATGCATAGCTGAACCGTATGCCCTTTAGAGGACGAGAATCGTCCCAGTATGATATGCGAAGGTCGCGAGGAAATAAAATAACCATGTGCAACGTTATGTGTGTATATTCACTTCGTTTAACAGTAACACGGGAACCGTTTGAGCTATTGAAAAAACAAACCACACCTTTGTATTCGGAATCAAAAGAAGATACGGTTTCGTTGGGAACATTTATTTGTTGGAATTATTTCTAACGAC
>NW_017101432.1:5220-30540 GCF_001263275.1 Habropoda laboriosa
ATCGTACTGGTACGTTACGTGAAAATCGCCAAGAAATACTATCTCCAAGCGAAACGTTATATGTGTATATTCCCTTAGTTCATCAGAAACACGGGTACCGTCTGAGCTATTGAAAGAAAAAACCACAACTTTGTATTCGATACCAAATGGAGGTAATGTTTCGTTTGTCACATTTAGTTTTAGGAATTATTATTAACATGGAAATAATTATTTATCCGTTTTTTCCCCACCATCGTAGTTCTCATATTCGACGCCGTCCTCCAGAATGCATAGCAGAATCGTACGCCATTTGGAGTACGGCAATTGCCGCAGTATGTTATGCGAATGTCGCGAAGAACTACTACAACCATGTGCGACGTTATTTGTGTATATTCGGTTCGGTTAGCCGTAACACGGCAACCGTGTGAGATATTGAAGTACCAAGCACACCTTTATATTCGGGATCAAAAAAATGTAAGATTTCGTTTGATACATTAAGCTGAAAGAATTATATTTAAATTCGAAATATTTAATTATCTGTATATTCCCCCATATCGTAGTTCGAAAATTCGTCGCCGATGTCCAGAATGTATAGCAGTATCGTACTCCATCTCGAGTACGAATGAGTACGATTATCGTACCGGTACGTTACGTGAAAATCGCGGAGAAATACTACCTCCATGCGCGACGTTATAGGTGTATATTCGCTTCGTGTAACGGTAACAGGGCAACCGTGTGAGATATTGAAGAACCAAGCACAGCTTCGTTTTCGGTAGAAAAAGAGGCAATATTTCGTTGGTCACGTTTAGTTTTAGAAATTATTTTTAACGTCCAAATACATATTTATCTGTGTTTGCCCCCACCACCTTAGTTCTAATATACGACGCCGTCGTCCAGAATACATAGCAGAATCGTACGCCATGCCCCCACCATCGTAGTTCGGAAATTCGACGCCGATGTTCAGAATGCATAGCAGATTAGTACAACATTTCGAGTACGAGTATCGTACCGGTACGCTACGTGAATATCGCGAAGAAATACTATCTCCATGAGGGACGTTATATGTGTATATTCGCTTCGTTTAACAGTAACACGGGAACCGTTTGAGCTATTGAAAGAACAAACCACAACATTGTATTCGGTACCTGAAAACGGTATGATATCGTTGGGAACAAATATGTAGAGGAAATGTTTTTAAAGTCGAAATATTTAATAATCTGTATTTTACCCCACATCGTGGTTCGAAAATTCGACGCCGGCGTCCAGAATGCATAGCAGAATCGTACGCCATTTAGAGTACGGCAATTGCCGCAGTATGTTATGTGAAAGTCGCCAAGAACTACTGTCCCCTAGCCGACGTTATAGGTGTGTATATTCCCTTCGTTTAACAGTAACACGTCAACCGTCTGAGATATTGAAGAAACAAGCACACCTTTATATTCGGGATCAAAAAAATGTAAGATTTCGTTTGATACATTAAGCTGAAAGAATTATATTTAAATTCGAAATATTTAATTATCTGTATATTCCCCCATATCGTAGTTCGAAAATTCGTCGCCGATGTCCAGAATGTATAGCAGTATCGTACTCCATCTCGAGTACGAGTATCGTACCGGTACGTAACGTGATAATCGCGAAGAAATACTACCTCCAAGCGCGACGTTATATGTGTACATTCGTTTTGTTCCACAGTAACACGGGACCTTTTGATCTATTGAAAAAACAGAACTCACCTTTGTATTCGGTTCCAAAAAAAGGAAAGATATCGGTGGGATCATTTATTTGGTGGAATTATTTCTAACGACGAAATATTTTATTAATTGTGTTTTCCTCACATCGTAGTTCGAAAATTCGACGCCGATGTCTAGAGTGCATGGAAGAACCGTACCCCATTTAGAGAAGGTGAATCGTCCCAGTACGATATGCGAAGGTCGCGAAGAACTACTATCACCTATTAGACGTTATATGTGTATATTCGGTTCGTTTAACAGAAACACGGGAATCATTTGAACTATTGAAAAAATAAAACCACACCTTCGTATTCGGTACCAGAAAAAGGTAAGCTTTCGTTGGGAACATTCAGTCGTAGGAATTATTTTGAAAGTCGATATAATTAATTATCTGTATTTGACACACTATCGTAGTTCGTAAATTCGACGCCGACGTCCAGTATCCATAGCAGAATCAAACACCATTGAGAGTACGAATATCGCCGCAGAATGTTATGTGAAAGTCGCGAAGAACGACAATCGCATAGCCGACGTTATAGGTGTATATTCGCTTCGGTAAACAGTAACACGGCAAACGTGTGAGATATTGAAAGAAAGAACCACACCTTTGTATTCGGTATCAAAAAATGGTAAAATTTCGTTGGTAATATTTGTTTTAGGAATTATTATGTACGTCAAAATAATTAATTACCTGTATTTTCCCACACCATCGAAGTTCGAAAATTCGACGCCACGTCCAGAATGCATAGCAGATTCAAACACCATTAGAGCACGAATATAGCCGCAGAATGTTATGTGAAAGTCGCGAAGAACTACTATCGCCTAGCCGTCGTTATAGATGTATATTCGCTTCGTTTAACAGTAACACGGCAACCGTGTGAGATATTGATGAACCAAGCTCACCTTTAAATTCGGGATCAAAAAATTGTATGATTTCGTTGGATAAATTTAGATGAAGGAATTAATCTTAAAGTCGAAATATTTAATTATCTGTATTTGCCCCCACGGCGTAGGTCGCTAACTGGACGCCGGAGTGCAGAATGCATAGCAGAAACGAATTCCATTAGGAGTACGATTATCGTCCCGGTACGTTACGTGAAAATCGACATGAAATACTATCTCCATGCGCGACGTTAAATGTGTATATTCGCATCGTATAATGGTAACACGGGAACCGTATGAGCAACTGAAAAATCAATCCACACCTTCGTTTTCGGTACCAAAAAAAGGTAAGATTTCGGTACGAAAAATTATTTAGAGGGAATATTTTTTAAGTCGAAATATTCAGTCACCTGTATTTTACCCCACCATTGTAGTTCGAAAATTCGACGCCGACGTCCAGAATTAATAGCAGAATCAAACACCATTTACAGTACGAATATCGCCGCAGTATGTTATGTGAAAGGCGCGAAGAAATACTATCGCCTAGCCGGCGTTATAGGTGTATATTCGCATCGTTTAACAGTATCACAGCACACGTGTGAGATATTGAAAGAACAAACCACACCTTTGTATTCGGATTGGAAAATGGTAAGATTTCGTTGGTCACATTTAGTTTTAGGAATTATTGTATATTCGCTTCGTCTAACAGTAACACGGGAACCGTTTGATCTATTGAAAATGCAAACCACAAATATGTATTCGTTATCCAAAAATGTAACATTTCGTTATATACATTTAGCTGAAGGAATTATATTTAAAGTCGAAATATTTAATTATCCGTATTTTCCCCCACATCGTAGATCGAAAAGGAGACGGAGACGACCTGAATGCATAGCAGAATCGTACTCCGTTTAGAGTACGAGTATCGTACCGGTTCGTTACATGAAAATTGTCAAAAAATACTATCTCCAAGCGAGACGATATATGTGTATATTCGCTTCGTTTAACAGTACCACGGGAAACATTTGAGCTATTGAAAACACAAACCACACCTTTGTATTCGGTACCAAAAAAAGGTAAGATTTCGTTGGTCAGATTTAGTTTTAGGTATTACTTTTAACGTCGAAATATTTAATTGTCTATATTTTCTCCCACCATCTTAGTTCGAAAAATGACGCCGACGTCGAGAATGCACGGCAGAATCAAACACAACTTGAGTACGAATATCTCCGCAGTATGTTGTGTGAAAGTCGCGAAGGACTACTATAGCTTAGCCGACGTTACGGGTGTATATTCGCTTTGTTTAACAGTAACATCGGAACCGTTTGAGCTTTGAATAACAAAGCACACCTTTGTATTCGGTATCAAATATGGTACAATTTCGTTGTTCAGATTTAGTTTTAGATATTATTTTTAACGTCGAAGTATTTAATTATCTATATTTTCCCCAACCATCCTTGTACTAAAAGTCGTCGCCGTCGCACAGAATGCAGAGCAGATTCGAACGCCATATAGAGAGGGAGTACTGTCCCAGAATGATATGCTAAGTTCGCGAAGAACTACTATAGCCATGTGCGACGTTATATGTGTATATTCGCTTCGTTTAACACTAACACCGGGACTGTTTGAGCTATGAATATCATAGCACATCTTTGTATTCGGTAACAAAAAATGGTAAGATTACGTTGGTCACATTTAGTTTTAGGAACTATTATTTACGTCGACATATTTTGTCATCTGTATTTTCCCCTTCCATCGTAGTTCGAATATTCGACGCCGATGTCCGGAATTGGTAGCAGAATAGAATGCCGCAGAGTTAACGAAGGTCGGCCCTGTCGGATATTAGATATTCGCGAATAGTTACCGTCTCCAAGCACGGAGTTATACGTGTCTATTCGGGTCTTTTAGCCCTAACTCGGGAATTGTATGATCTATTGAGGAACCAAGACCACCGTTGAATTTGAGATCAAAAAATGCTAATATTGAGTTGGACACATGTAGTTGTAGGCATTACTTTTAACTTCGAAATATTGAATTCTATGTATTTGCTCCCAACATCGTATTTCGAGTATTCGAAGCCGCTGTCCAGAATGTGTAGCAGTACATTACGACGTAGAGAGAACGTAGGTCGCCCTGTATGATTGTTGATATTCGCGAAATTTTACCATACCCAAGCGCGGCGATATACGTGTCTATTTGGGACTTTTAGACGTAACTCGGTAACCGTGTGAGCTATTGAAAAACCGAGCACCTCGTTGAGTTTGGGATCAAAATAAGGTAAGATACGTTGGACACATTTATTTGTAGGAATTATTATTGACGAAGAAATATTTAATTCCTAGTATTTGCCCCACCATCGTATTTCGAGTAATAGACGCCGGTGACCAGAATGTGCAGTAGTATAGAACGCCGTAAGAAAACGACAACTGGACCTGTGGGACAGATGAAGTTAGTGAAAAATTACAATCCCTTTGCGTGGCGTTATACGTTTCTATTCGCGTCTTTTGCCGTAACTCGGGAACCGTGTGAGCTATTGAAAATACAAGCACACCGTTGTAATTGGGATCAAAACATGGTAAGATTTCGTTGGACCCTTTTAGTTGTAGGAATTACTATTGACGACGGAATATTTAATTCTATGTATTTGCCCCCACCATCGTATTTCGAGTATTCGACGCCGATGTCCAGAATGTGTAGCAGTACATTACGACGTAGAGAGAACGATAGTCGGCCCTGTAGGGTAGTTGATATTCGCGAAAAGTTACCATGCCCAAGCTCAGCGTTTTTCCTGTCTATTCGCTTCTTTTATCCATAACTCGGGGACCGTATCAGCTATTGAAAAACCAGGCACACCAATGTATATGGTAACAAAAAATGGTAATATTCCGTTGGTCACATTTAGTTTTAGGAATTATTATTAACGTCGAAAGATTTAATTTTCTGTATATTCCCCTACAATCGTAGTTCGAAAATTCGACGCCGACGTCCTGAATGCATAGCAGGATCGTACGCCACATAGAGTTCGAGTATCGCCTCTGTATGTTATGTGAAAGTCGCGAAGAACTACTATCACCAGGCCGACGTTATATGTGTATATTCGCTTCGTGTTACAATAACACGGGAACAGCTTCAGCTATTGAAATAACACACGACACCATTGTATTCGTTACCACAAGCAGGTAGCATATCATTGGGAACATTCTGTTGGAGTAATTGTTTTGAATGTCGGTATATTTAATTAACTGTATTTGTTCACTCCACCGTAGTTCCACAAGTCGACGCCGTCGTTCAGAATGCAGTGCGGAATCGTAAGCCATTTAGAGTACTATTATCGCCCCAGAAAGTTGTCTCTAAGTCGCGAGGAAGTACTATCACCTACCCGACGTTATACGTATATATTCTTTGTTTAGCAGTAAGACCGGAACCGATTGAGCGGTGAATAACAAAGCACACCCCTCTACTCTTTACCAAAAAATGGTAAGATTTCGTTGGTCAGATTTGGTTTTTGATATTATTTTTAACTTCGAAAAAATAATTGTCTGTATTTTTCCCCACCATCGAAGTTCGAAAATTCGACGCCGATATCCAGAGTCCATAGCAGAAACGTACTCCATTTAGAGTTCGAATGTCGTACCGGTACGTTATGTTAAAATCGCGAAGATATACAATCTCCAAGCCGACGCTATAAGTGTATATTCGCAGCGGTTAACAGTAACACGGCAACCGTGTGAGATATACAAGAACCAAGTACACCTTTATATTCGGGATAAAAAAGATGTACGATTTCGTTGTATACATTTAGCTGAAGGAATAATTTTTAAAGACGAAATATTTAATTATCTGTATTTCATCCCACATCGTAGTTCTAAAATTCGACGCCGTCGTCCACAATGCACAGCAGAAACGTATCCCATTTAGAGTACGAGAATCGTCCCAGTATGTTACGTGAAAGACGCGAAGAAATACTGTCTCCATGCGCGACGTTATATGTGTAAATTCGATTCGTTTAACGGTAACACACGAATCGTTTGAGCTATTTAAAAAACAAACCACACCTTTGGATTCGGTACCATAAGAAGGTAAGATTTCGTTGGACTCATTTAGCTGAAGGATTTATTTTGTAAGTCGAAATATTTTATTCTATGTATTACCTCCCAACATCGTAGTTCGAAAATTCGACGCCGGCGTAAGGAATGTATAGAAGGTTCGTACGCCATTTAGAGTACAAGATACGTCAGATTATGATATGCGAAAGCCGCGATGAACTACTATGACCATGTGCGACGTTATATGTGTAGGTTCGCTTCGTGTAACGATAACACGGAACCGTTTGAGCTATTGATAAATTAAACAACAATATTGTATTCGGTACCAAAGAAAGTAAGATTTCGTGGGTCACATTTGGTTTTAGGAATAATTTCTAATTCGAAATATTTAGTTATCTGTATTTGCCCCCACAGACGTAGTTCGTAAATTCGACGCCGTTATCCAGAGTGCATAGTAGAAACGTACTCCATTTCGAGTTCGAGTATGGTACAGGTAAGTTACGGGAAAATCGCGAAGAAATACTATCTCCATGAGGGACGTTATATGTGTATATTCGCTTCGTTTAACAGTAACACCGCAGTCGTGTCAGATATTGAAATAACTAACGTCAACTTTGCCTTTGGTCCAAAAAAATGAAAGGTTTCGTTGGTCACATTTAGTTTTAGGAATAATTTTTAAAGACGAAATATTTAGTTATCTGTATTTGCCCCTACCATCGTAGAGAGAAAATTCGATGCCGATGTCCAGAATATATAGCAGAATAAAACTCCGATGCGAAAACGAGAATCGGCCAGGTAGTTTAAGAGAAATTCGCGAAAAACGATAAGCGCCATGCGCGCGTTCGGGCGTCTACACGCGCCGCGTTTCCATGTCGGAGCGCGACGGTGGACGTGTCGATTCGGGACTTTTCGCCCCATTCCCGGAACGGTAAGAGCTATCGGAGAAACAAAGGTACCGTGGTATTCGGGATCGAAAATGGGAAAACTTACGTAGAACAAATTTATTATTGCGAATTTTTTTTATCGTCCAAATTTATATTCCTCGGAATTTACCCCCGTATGTCACGTTTCGAAAATGTTATATCATCGTGCAGAGCCGTGTACGGAATGAAACGTCGAAGAGCGTACGTGAATCGGTCGCATGGTTGTGGAGAAAAACGCGAGAAACCGTTGCCGGACATCGGGCCGCAGCGCTGCTGGACGAGATTCCGGCCAAGTCGAATTTTATCGTTTCGCGACTTTTCCCCGTTTCCCCGGAACTATTGGAGAATTCAAACAACCGAGAACAGCGTTGTATTCGGGGCGATCGGCAGTCTGTCCTTGCCGGGAATGTCGCGGTTTCTCCACTTTTTTCAAAGTCGAAATATTTTACCTCGGAATTTTGCCCGGTACTACGCGGTTCGAAAATGTTACAGTGACCTGCGGTAGGATTTACAGAAAAGAACGCCGCAGATTCGACGTGAATCGATCGGGTAGTTTCCGAGCAAAACGCGAAGAACCGAACCACGGTAATCGCCTCTTCCGCCGTATCTCCGGAACGGTTGGAGATATCGAAAAACTACGAACAGGCTTGTATTCGGGACGAAAAGGAGTAACATTTGGTGTGAAATTTTTTGTTCGAAAATTTTCTTTGAATTCAGAATTTTTAGTCCTCGGAATTTACCCCCGTATGACACGTTTCGAAATTGTTAGATCATCGTGCATGGCCGTGTTCGGAATAAAACGCCTAAGAGCGTACGAGAATCGGGCGCATGGTTGTGGGGAAAAACGCGAGAAACTGTTGCCGGACATCGGTCCGCAGCGCTGCTGGACGAGATTCCGGCCAAGTGGAATTTTGTCGTTTCGCGACTCTTCCCCTTTACCGCGGAACTGTTGGAGGTATCGAAAAACCGAGTACAGCGTTGGGTTCGGGACGGGAGGCAGTATATCCTTGCCAGGAATGTCGCGTTTTCTCTACTTTTTTCAATGTCGAAGTATTTTACCTCGGAATTTTGCCCGGTACTACTCGGTTCGAAAATGTTACAGTGACCTGCGGTGGGATTTACAGAAAAGAACGCCGGAGATTTGACGATAATCGGTCCGGTAGTTTCGGAGAAAAATGCGAAAAACCAAAACAGGGTTATCGCGTTTTTCGCCATATCTCCAGAACGGCTTGGGATATCGAAATAGTAATTAGACCGCCGTATAGAGAATCGTAGAGGGGAAAAGCTCAGGTTAGGTTCATGTTTAAAAAAAAAAAAACGTTTAAATATCTAATCCTCGTGCGGGACCGTTTGCAGAATTGGACTAGTTAGAAAAAGCGAAAACCGGCAGGCTATTTTCGTAGAGAGTACAGTTTCGGATCTAAACAGCAGATTTCCGACTGTATTTAAAGCGATAAAGCTCTGGTTGGGTTAGGTTTATGTTAAAAAAAAAAAAAAAAGAAAGGAAAGAAAGATAAAGATGCGTCAGGTTAGGTTTGTTCTTGGGAAAAAAAGGGGAAAAGCTCAGGTTAGGTTCATATTTAAAAAAAAAAAAAAAAAAAAGGAAGGAAGATAAAGGGTGTGTCAGGTTAGGTTTGTTGATATAAAAAGGGTGTGTGTGCACGGCTCGTTCCACCGCTGTCACCCTTTTATTATAGGGATTTACGGCTCGCGTTCCGAACGGTCGTCGGCAGGCTGCCAGGTGCTCGCGTTACGCGATCCGGTATCACCAGCCTTACGACGTCGTTCGGGTTTTGGTCCTGATATAAAGGCGCGTGTTTCCCGATTCGCGGTAGACGTGGGTGTAGATAGGAGGGCTCGGACGTGCCAACGTATGGTTAACGAAGGTAGCCGTAGGTGATGGTCCACTAGCTTATAGTTTACACCGTGTGCCACCGGATATGACGGTGTTTGGTGTAAGACAGGAGGGCTCGGACGTGCCAACGTATGGTTAACGAAGGTAGCCGAAGGAGGTGGTTTATTCGGGATTGGTTAACGACGCGTGACACCGGAGGATGTGTCGGGTGTAAGACAGGAGTGCTCGGACGTGCCAACGTATGGTTAACGAAGGTAGCCGAAGGAGATGGACCATTCGGCGTATGGTTAACGCCGCGTGCCACCGGACAGTGTGTCGTAGGTGAGATAGGAGGTCTCGGACGTGCCAACGTATGGTTAACGAAGGTAGCCGAAGGAGGCGGTTTATTCGGGATTGGTTAACGACGCGTGACACCGGAGGATGTGTCGGGTGTAAGACAGGAGTGCTCGGACGTGCCAACGTATGGTTAACGAAGGTAGCCGAAGGAGGCGGTTTATTCGGGATTGGTTAACGACGCGTGACACCGGAGGATGTGTCGGGTGTAAGACAGGAGGGCTCGGACGTGCCAACGTATGGTTAACGAAGGTAGCCGAAGGAGGCGGTTTATTCGGGATTGGTTAACGACGCGTGACACCGGAGGATGTGTCGGGTGTAAGACAGGAGGGCTCGGACGTGCCAACGTATGGTTAACGAAGGTAGCCGAAGGAGATGGACCATTCGGCGTATGGTTAACGCCGCGTGCCACCCGACAGTGTGTCGTAGGTGAGATAGGAGGTCTCGGACGTGCCAACGTATGGTTAACGAAGGTAGCCGAAGGAGATGGACCACTAGCGTTTGGTTAACGCTATGTGCCACCGGATAAGAAGGTGTTTGGTATTCGCGAGTCGTAGTCGTTGATATACCTCGAGCGGTAAAGGTATATCTGTCGTGGGGTTAGCTGGTACGTTACTATACTACTCAGGATGGGTTGATTGAATATGGACACGAGTAGTACTCTATATTCCTATATTCTATTATAAATTACAAAATTTTACGTTGGTCGATTCTTGACTCGGCAAGAATCTCCCTTCTCGACTTTACGCGGTGAGAGCGCGGAGGAGTCGTGTACAGTACTATTTGGTTGACACTTACGCGTTGTGTTATTGCTCGAAGGGGACTGGAACCCGATCTTGCTCGTATCAAGTACTAACGGACAGAGTGACGTTATGTTCAAAATCTGACTTAGAGACTGCCCCCGATCGTCGAAAATCCTACCCTTTTATACCCCGAAAACTAAGATTTTTGGTGGTGGGGAACGTCAGATTTCCGTGGGAATTGAATGTAAGCTCATCCCTTTGCTTGGCGACTATCGGGGGGGTGCGTGTTAGACTAAACATTCGGCGCCGCACGCTTCGGGTAGAACGCGTACGTAACATCTCCCCCCTCAGAGGGAACATCGTTTATTATGATGCTTCCACAATGAGAGCCGAAACGTGTGGTGCCGTGTTTTACAATGGTTACGCAAAAATAATAAGAAATTATTATATATAAATAAAAAGTTATAGAAATACATGAAATTAAAACTAATTATATCTAGTGTAAGCTTTAAAAATAATTAAAATAAAAGAAAAATTAAAACTATGGGCTATGTATTAATATAATGGTTGGAATACTATAAACTGAAGAAGATAACGGGGTAAAATTAAAATCCTTAAATGATAAAGATAAAGAAAAATGACAAATAATAAAGAAAAATAGACCTGGGGGGTTTAGGGGCGATGGAGTGTCCAGGTGGTCGCCTTATTCCAGGGGGTCGCTGGTGGTTGGTCGTGGTTGTGTGTTTCTGTAGCGCCTTGTGAGCTCCAGTCCTCGTGTAATCCTTTTTACACAATCAGGGCACTCGCTGGCAGGTGTTCGCGGACTTCTCTCTGGAGTTCATGGTCCACTGGTACTTTTGGTTTTTCCTTAATCGGCTGTATCCTCTGATAAGTATGCAGGTTTTAGTTTGTCCTGATGTTTGATGATGGTGTGGCGATCGTCGACTCTCAGGACGACGTTATTCCTTTCTGTTTTGTCTTCGATCCGAAATGGTCCTATGTATTGCGGGTCGAATTTATTAGTACGTGGTTCCTTTAAAATGTAAACGTATTGGCCTGTCTTGAATTCCTTGGGACGTGCATGTTTATCGTAGTAACGTTTGGAACGTTCCTTTGCTTTGATAGTGTTGTCTGCAGCGAGGTTGCGAATTTCCGTCATTTTTGAAATTAATTCTGCGAGGTATGACCCGTATGTTTCCAATTCTTCTCCGCTTGGAAATGATGTTGGTGTGCGTGCTGGTTTTCCGAATACCAGCTCGTGTGGTGTAAAATTAGTGGCTTCGTGAATAGAAGTATTGTATGAGAACATTGCGAAGGGGATCAACAGATCCCAGTCCTCGTAAGAATTCATGTAGTGTTTCAAGTATTCCGTGAGGACGATGTGACTTCTTTCCAATGATCCGTTTGTCTGTGGTCGGTAACCGGAGGTGGTAAATTGTTTGATTTTAAAAATTTCTGCTAAGTGTGTCATAATTTTTCCCAGAAAACTTGTTCCTTTGTCCGTTAGAATTGCTCGTGGTGTTCCGAAAACTGCAATGAAGTGCCTCGCGAAGGCATCTGCGATAGTAGTTGCTCGAATATTCGGTATTGCAACGGCTAAACAATATTTGGTTAAATTATCTTGCATTGTCAAAATGTATCGGTTTCCACTAGGTGTTTCGGGAAGTGGTCCAACGGTGTCCAAGGCTATTTTATCGAAAGGTTCCAAAGGTGTATCTGTAATTAACATTGGCTGACGTGTTTTTGCCCTAACAAGTTTTTGTTCTTGGCAACTTTTGCATTTTCTAATAAATTCCAGTATGTCGTTTTTCATTCCTGGCCAAGTGTAACGGGATTTTAATCTTCTGTATGTTTTGGTTACTCCTTTGTGTCCTCCAACAAGGCTATCGTGTGCTTCCCTAATGAGTTGCATATGGTTCTCGGCGGGTGGTGTTGTCGGTAGCTGACTGTTTATCGGTAGTGGTGCCATGGAGTTTTCGTAGGGGTCGGGGATAGAGCTGGCTAGACGTCTGGTCGTGTTTTCTTCGGTTATTGCATTTAAGGTCAAAAATTCTGAAGTGGGCACAGGTGTTGCTTGCGCTCTTTGGTTTGCTGCGGTTGGGGTCAAAGGCGTCGGCAGGCTCGGTGTCTCGATATCCAGGGCTGTAGTTACTGTTTCTTGCTCCACTGGCTTTAAAGTTGATTCAGAATCTTCGTCGAAAGAAATCAGATCGTCGGTCTCTAGACCAGTTAGGTTATTGTTATTATTGCTGTTATAGGAAAGAATTGATTTATTTTGGATTGAATTTCGTGGCGATGAGTGTGCAATAGGCAGTATTCTGCTATCCAACGCAGTTTCATCTGCTAATGTTTTTTCGTGAGAGAGAGTAGGTAATAATGATCTATTGTGAAATGGTTCGCTGGGAGTTCCTCTTCTTCCTCTCCTAGTAGGTTTCTTCTTTTCCTTCGGTGCTGTTTCTTCCTCGGATGTGCTGCTGTCGTTATCGATGTACCGTGGGCTGTCTTGCTTTCTACGTAGAAGCCTGATGCGGTGTCCAATAGTGTTTTCATCCGTTTTTATTGGAACGTATAGTTTAAAGTCTTTATCTTCACGTGGTGTAAGAGGTAAGCAGACTGGATTCCTAGACAACGCGTCGGCGTTCATGTTTATTTTTCCGGGTTTGTGCTTAACGTCGTATTCATATTCCAACAATTTCAGTTTCCACTTTACTAAACGAGAAGTGGGGTCCTTGACTGAGTGTAACCAAACAAGAGGTCGGTGGTCGGTGACTAGGGTGAATTTCCTTCCGAAGACATATGGTCTGAAGTACTGCACGGCGTAGACCATAGCGAGACATTCCTTTTCTGTTGCTGAATAGTTTCCCTCTGCTTTGTTTAGACTGCGAGAGGCATAGGCAATCGGTAGGTCTCGTCCTATCTCCCCTTGGCTTAGGACGGCTCCGACTGCGAAATCTGACGCATCCGTGGTAATGATGAATGGTCGGTTGAAATCCGGATATTGAAGAATAGGCTGTGTACAGAGTTCGTTTCGTAACTGTTCGAAACTCGTCTGTTGTTCTTGAGTCCAATTGAATCGTATTCCTTTTCCTAATAGTTTAACTAGTGATTTTGCCTTAATTGAGTAATCTTGAATAAATCTTCGGTAGTATCCTGTCAATCCCAAAAATTGTTGAATGTTTCTCTGCGATTTTGGTACGGGAAATTCTTTTACGGCTTGTAAATTTCTGGGGTCGGGTTTTACTCCATCTGCTGAAACAACATGTCCCAAATATGTAACTTCTTTGCGTAAAAATTGACATTTGTTTGTTTGTAGAGTGAGGCCATGTTCCCTGAGGCGGCTGAATAGTTTTCTGACTTTAATTTCGTGTTCGCGAAGCGAACTGGAGTATATTACGATGTCATCCAGGTAAACGAAGAGTTCTGTTCCTTGAAGTCCGGTTAAAACTTGATCCATGAGGCGTTGAAATGTTGGTGGTGCATTTTTTAATCCAAAAGGCATTCTTGCAAATTCGTAATGTCCGTGTGGTGTGGTGAAAGCTGTTTTCTGCCGGTCCTTGGCGTCCATTTCTATTTGGTGGAAACCGTTGGCTAGATCGAACACGGAGAAATATTTTGCTCCTCCCAGTTTGTCCAAAATTTCCGTGATTTGAGGGAGAGGGTATTTGTCACTTATTGTTTTTTCGTTTAACGCTCGGAAGTCTATTACCATTCTCCAACGCTTATTTCCTTTGCTGTCTGCCTTTTTTGGTACAATCCATAACGGCGAATTGTACGGTGAGGTGGAGTGTTTAATGATTCCCTGCGACAGTAATGTTCCTACCTGCTGTTGGATTTCTTCTTGATGTACAGGTGGATAACGATATTGTCTCGTGTTGATCGGAACTTCGTCTGTCGTATGGATGGAATGGTGAAAATTTGGTACTTTATCCAATTTATCACCGGGTAGGTAGAACCTATCTGAAAATTCCTTTACGATTTTGTATACGTGATGTTTTTCCTCTTGATTGAGATGGTCGGTCTTCAAAATTTCCTGAATTTGTCTTGATCGATTCTGAATTTTCCTTGATTGAGATCGGTATATAATGGTTGGATCCTCGTCTGACGAGCTTAAAATATCGTACGGTTCCAAATGTTGTGGTTCTAGTTCAAATTCTACATCGACATTTCGTGTGTTTGTAGCTAGTACATGACAAGTGCCGTTGTGATTATATACTGCGGCTTCGCCGATATAGACTTTTTCTGGGGTCTTTACACGGGGTAAATATCCTTCTTTTATTTCCGGGTTCGCCACTTTCAGTGCGATTTGTTGTCTCGTTCTTCCCGGGATGTGATGTGTGGTCTTGAAATCTGACTGATTGCTGAAATAAATCGGTTTTGTTGGTCGATCACGCGTTACCAGGGTTTTGTGGTAATACGAGATTTCAGCTTCTTCTTGCAGCAAGAACGGACTACCAATAATTCCGCTTGCTGGTATTGAAAAATTTTTTATTACGTAAAAGGTGGCTGCAATGCCATTGATGTGAAGTGTGGTAGTGCCCAACGTACGTATGGTTGCAGGTGAAATACTGGCGATTTCAATCCTTTCCTTCGATGTGAATGATGCGAAGTTGTTTAATACGTCGGCATCTACTAAATTGACGGCTGATCCTCCGTCGATCAAAAATTCTCCTTCGCCTGTCTTTAGTTCCGGGACCTTGACTCTGATTCGGGCTGCTGGTGCTTCCTTGATGAGCCTCCGCGAATCTCGTCGGTGAACCGAACCGTTCGGCGAAGTGGTAAACGATCGTCCGTCATCTCGCCGGTATGACGAACGCGATCGTAGTTTAAATTATTCGTAGGAGAGTTGCGTGCCATCCCATTTCTGGACTTGAACTCTTTCCTTTCTTTTTCTTTACAACTTTTTCCGTCATGACCTCGTGTGCCACAATTCCAACAATATATTTTCTTCTTGGAAGTGCTGGAAAGCACCCTTCCGTATGAACTCATGCTCCGGAATGGGCCATCCCTGAATCACGGATTCCACTCCAGCTCTCATTACTGCTCGAGCTTCCTCGTATAGCGGGCAGTCGAGAGGCACGTGGCTTGAAGTTTCCTCCGATCCACAGTCGCATTCCGCTGTGTCTCTTAAGCCCAGCGACCTCAGCTTGCTGTTAAAGCTACCGTGACCACCAAGTATTTGTGTTTCGTAGTGATCAGGGTAGAGCGAGGTGCTTTTCAGCCTGGTACGGACGTCTCCGAGGAATCCGAACGTCGTTCGTCCGTGAGTTTCCTCGTTCCATCGCGCTTGCCATTCGTCGAGTGTCCTGTCGCGGATTTCCGATTTCTTCGGTGTTTCCTCTTCTTCGTCGTTACCCGGTCTTCTAATTCGGTACGTTTCCGAGCGCTCCTTTATGAGAAGGTCAACGGGGATTTCTCCCGCTATGACCTGTAATGTCACGGCGGATGTTGTCCGATACGCCTTCGTTATCCTAAGGAGACCTGTCCTCTCAGCCCTCATCAGCGTTGCCGCGTTGGCCCTTGTAAGCTGGTCGCTGTTGCCGGCGGCCGCATATGTGGCGATTGGGATAAACAGCCCTCGGTATATTGTACGGAGGGCTGCGTGCCCCAGGCCCCAGTTGGCCCTGGCTATCTTCGTGAAGCTGTTGAATATGCCCTTGCACCTCTCTGAGGTGGTTTGGGCGCGCTTCTCCATTCTGAGACCACTATTGAAATGTACCCCCAGATACTTGATCGCTGGTGGCATTCTCAGGTTCCTGCCGTCGACGCTGATTGTTGGTGGACGTCCAGCATTCAGCTTTCCGTGCACCAGCAGCATCTCCGTTTTCTCTGATGAGAGTTCCAGCTTTTTCCTCTTGCACCACGCTGATACTGCGTCCACGACCTCCTGTCCTCTGCGTTGCAGTTCCGCTCTTGCGTTTCCTGCTACGAGGACCAGGATGTCGTCGGCGTAGGCGATCGCCTCGCATTCGATCTCCCCGGACGTCAGTACCGCCAGCAGATCGTCGAATACCAGGTTCCAGAAACTTGGACCCAGTATCGATCCCTGCGGGCATCCTTTTGTCAGGGTCTTCTCGACTGTGTCGCTCTTGCCCGTTATTCGGACACTCCTTTCCGAGAGGTAGCTCGCCACTAGTCTGAATAGATTTCGTGGGCAGTCCCTCCTCTTGAGCTCGTGGAGCACGTTTGGCCACCACACGTTGTCGAAGGCACCCGAAATGTCGAATGCTATCGCCAAGATGTATTTCCTCTCCTTCATCCCCGCGACCGCCTCGCGAAGCTTAACGAACGCGTCCTCCGTTGACCTGCCGGGACGGAACCCGTACTGCCTGTCGGTAGTCAGGGGATGGTGGAGGATGATTGGCGCCAGCCTTGTTGCCATCAGTCTCTCCAGCAATTTGCCTATCATCGAGAGTAGGCAGATCGGTCTGTAGGACTTCGGGCTGCTCCGGTCCTTTTCCGGTCCTTTGGGGATGGTGATTATGTTCCCCTTCTTCCATCTTGCTGGGAATACTCCGAAGTCGAGGCAGCCGTTGCATAGCCTGAGTAGCTCTTCGCAGGTGCATACCCAGGCCATTTGGATGACCTCAACTTCGATCCGATCCGGACCCGGACATTTGCCTTTTCTTGGCCGCCTCACGGCGGCATGCAGCTCCTCCAGCCGGAAATGCGGGATGTCTTCTGTTTCTGGGGAACTATTAGACTCCCGACGGATCGTGGTCGGCTCCGGCGATTCTCTGGTTCCGTCATCGTCTGGTACGAGCGCCTCCAGCATCGCTTTTGCAGTCGATCTCCAGCTGTCGGTTTCTCCTCGTGGTGTCATAAGGGAGGAAGTTGCTTCCTCGCTCCTTAGTTTTCCGAGGGCGGATTTGTAGACCACCCCCCATGGATTCCCATTTCCTTCCTCGGTGACGAACTGGCGCCAGCTCCGGTTCTTCTCGTACGTCACCTGCTTTGTGTAGGATCGTCTCAGCCGCCGGTACTTCTCTTTCTTTTCTTCCCTCGCTGTAGGGTTCGTTTCCCCCTGGTACTCTCTCCTGGTTCTATATGCTGCCTGTTTCATACGGGTCAGCTCCTCCGTCCACCAGGGTGATGATCGCGCATGCCATTTCTTCTTCGGCATTGCTGCGTCGCATGCGCTTAACATCACTTTCTCAAGAGCTTCGGCTAGCTTTTCGACGTCCTCTGCTTGGTCCAGGCGTGCTTCTCGGAGATTCCTCATCTCTCCCAACAGTGTATCCTGGAATTTGTCCCAGTCCGCTTTCCTCGTGTGGTATCTGGGTTCCAGTACACTGGGATTTTCCTTCCGTTTCCTCTTCTCAAGGTCCAGTCCCGTCTCCAGCATCCGGTGGTCGCTGGAGGTTCCGTCCTCGTGCACCCTCCATGATTGCACGAGCGGTAATTCCTCCTGGCTTACGAGCGTGACGTCTATGTTCGACGACCCCCGCGTTGTCTGGAACGTGGTCGGCTGTCCTGCCGTGTTCAGAATCATCATACCATTCTGTGCTATGAAGCCTTCCATTGCTTCTCCTCGGTGGTCCGTTGTCTTGCTGTGCCATAGGTGCGATTTCGCGTTAACGTCCGCACCTATTAACACTTTCCTTCCTCTTAGGTATTCCAGTAGATAGGGACAGTGAGAATCTCGTTAATCCATTCATGCGCGTCACTAATTAGATGATGAGGCATTTGGCTATTTATACGATTTATTGAAAATCATTGTCCATGAATCCGCATGGATACGGTTACAATGATTATGATAATTTGTGATAACATAGTGATTAAGTAGCTATAATAATGTATAAAGTGTTAAAGTATAACCTAGTTAAGCTACGGAATAGTACAATCTAATAAAGAGAAAAGAAAAGAAAAAAGTGGGAGACGTAGAAATTACAAACTTAATATGTGCGTGGTTATATGTGCGGAGCAACCACGTGCTGACAGACATTATGACCCAAACATGAGTTTCCTTTTACAATATAATATAATTTAATATACTATAACATAATTTAAAGCTAACTTATAATATACAGTTATGAAATCAACACCTAACATTAAACTCTTAGCAATAAAGAAATGAAAATAAAACTTAATGTTATATTGCGTCGATCTAATTGTTGCTAATTCCGAATTCTGAAAGGCCAAAGATGGTGATTTCTAAGCGTCGTCATTTGATTGAACCTTCGAAAGTTCATATATGAACCATGGATCACTCTTGTAGTTATTGCTCACTCGTCGGCAGATCACTCATCTGCGACCTTGATAGTCCCATGGATGACATTGCATTCGCTGACGGTAGTGCCCTTATTCCTTTCCACGAAATTGTAGCCGTATAGAATTCTATATTAGTGCGAGATACCTTATACATATCAGTAATATACTTAACAATATCAGGATTATCGGCATAGTATGACCTCTTACGCATATGCGCATCCTGAAGACAACGATAACCAGAGATAATTTGCGTATCGATTACCCTAGCTATATTATCACGTATCGCCAATAAATCAGGTTTGCGAAGACCAACCGCAGTCGCAATCCTTGGTTCAATGGAGACACTCCAACCAACCCTCACCAAAACACTCGATATAAACTTAACAATAGCGTCATGTCTTAATATCCGTCTGCCATGCGTGCGGAATCATTCCTGTACAATGTGTGCTGTCGTCTCAGGAACCCTACATCCCGCTCTGCAGAGTGAGTCCTGAGTATTACGCCTAACTCCTCGAGTTGTTCTCATGAGGGATGGAAGGGCATTGATCCGCGTCCTCATATTCTCAATATACTCCCTCGCAGGCATTCGAACATAGGGATCGCTTATCCATAAGTAAGATGCACTGCATTTGTTATTATCGCGAAGCTCATATCCGTCAACAGTGCGATGGAGTATTTGAGCCCAACGGATATTTCTAGAGACGACTATATTGCACCATTTCAGTCTATCTCGCACCCACTTGGAGTCCGCTGCAGCACGTATAATTGGAATGGCAGAGGAGTTAACATTCTCCAATCGGCGCTTCGTTAACTCAGGTACTTTCGTTTCGAAGGACCATATACCGAGTCCTCCTTCCTTTATTGGAGCGTGGTAGAAGCTTTGGGGAACATCTCCCGGGAGAGCTAGCCATTTCCGAATGTATTTCCTAATAGTCTTATCCATGCGCCTTAGTGTACTATATACAACTCGACCCAAGACCAATTGAAGTTGGAATCGAGGAAGCAAGAAAACACGAAGAATGTGTAACCTCTTTTGCGGCTTCAATGGCGCTCTTGTAATTCTTTCTAAAAAGTGCGCTATATTAATTGAAATCTTCAACGCACCTCTATAATTAAATGGCACACCTAGATGGTTCCATATATCTGAAAAGCCAACTTGCGAAATAGGCACGCCAGCGATATCAAACGTAGGATCAACAACGAGTTTCGAAATTTTGTCACGACCAGACGGTACAATACTAAGACAGCGACATTTAGACGGCGCGGGCACTAGCCCATGTTTTTCTAATTCCGCCATAAGCGCATTAAGGATTTCCTGCAAACCATCAGCGGTAGAAGCTATAAGTATAAGGTCATCTGCAAATGCTAAGGCGTTGATTGCTACATCATTTAGCTTATAACCAATTTCGGACGGAATTTTTGCCAAAACTTCATCCATGACAAAGTTAAATATTATAGACGATAGAGGATCGTCTTGTCTAATGCCCCGCCCTGGGAGAATAGGCGACGAACTCTCGCCGTCCACCTCCATTCTCACCATACCAGACTCATATAATTTGGTAATATATCTGATGAAATGCACAGGAAACCCTCTTTTGGCATGCACCCAACTGATAGAGTTATGAGAAACCGAATCAAACGCTTTACATATATCAAGGAAACAGACATGCAACTGTTCATTCGAAGACCAAGAATTCTCTATCAGCGAAGACAACACTGTGAGGTTCTCCGCAGATCCGTCCGCGTTTACAAATCCACGTTGACGATCATCGTAATGGAAGTTCCGCATTATCCTTGCAGCAAAAACCTTATGTAGATGTCTTAATACTACTGATGATATCGAAATAGGCCGATATTGGGATGGATTCATTCCCGCATCACCCTTTGGTATCAGGACCATCCTTGAGTCGCTCCATACGGTCGGTACTGTACCAGAGTGAAGAATTAAATTAAAGATAATTGCCTTTACCATGACAGGAATCTGCTTTATGCACACATTGCATTGAAGGTGATCAGGTCCATAAGTAGAGCGCTCATCTGGCTTACACTTCTTAACTTCATCTGTTGTAATTGGCGCAATTAAGTCCAGATGGCTACCATTATCATTAGTGCTGCAGGATATATCTGATTGCTGATAATATTCCATGCTGGGAGACTCTATCACTGGACGCCAATACTGCTCCAGCGTCGCCAAAGACGGGTGCGCAGAAATATCGTTGTCACCGTCCAAAATCTTGTTGGCAGCCTTAGATAGATTGCGTCGCCATGCGTTCTGTATGCTAGCATATTCCTGTCGACGCCGTGCCTTATTAGATAATTGGATAGATAAATCGTTACGTCCTGCTCTATAATTTCTACGCAATGCGTTGTCTTTCATAGGAAAGGTAGAACGGATCCATGCTTCTAACACATTACTTGGGTCATCACCTGACAATACCAGATTTATAGCGTTTATTAGATATATTTTATGAGGATCATTGCATCTTGAAGAATGAAGATACCGCAACGCCGCACTAAGCCAATTGCACCTCTCAGTTTCAGGATCGCGTGAAGGATTAATTTCTCCCGAATTGGCAAATGTCGTCTGAGAGCCACTGCGCACATATACCGGAGGCTGATTATGGCCACCATCGCAAGAGCCTGAGCTTTCTTCAGGAATACATGGATGAGACATACTAGCGATCTCTGCAAGTACTCGTTTGTATTTAGCTTGCTTTCTAAGACCTTTTATCGATTCAATAGTGCGAGGAGGATTAAGCCTTACTGTAGATAGTATATACAAATTAATATCAGAGTGGCCTCCAGCACGAGATTCCGCTTGCGCTATTCTTCGTATGTCTTCCTCCTGCCATCGGTACTTCTTTCGCGTTAGATCTATTTCTGCGTTAACGCTTTCATGATGTCTACTTCTCCGATGGACTCCAAGACCAATTTTAGACTGAAATGCCTTACCACATTCATGGCAAGAGAACGTATTTTCAAGATTAGAAGTCTGTGATTGTATTGCCATTGCAGGTGATGTAACATGCAGTCCCAATGAAGAAGAAGAAGAAGAATCAGCAGAAGAAGTAGTACACGTAGCCGATGATGTGATTGATGACAATAAGAAAGAAGTTGTAGATAATGATGAAGATAAAGATGAAGATGAAGATCCACTGGAGGAATGTGCAGAGACACATTCCCTTTCAATATTTGTAGAATCTATTATGTTACCAGTGGAAGTATCCCTACAAGGGGATGATTGACTTATTATTTGAATTTCGCGCGGTGTTGTTGCGCGGCCGGGCAAGTTTTGGGGCTGATGCCCATCGCCAGGCAGGGAGTCACCCCTTCTGTTTTCGTTTCGTATACTACGATCTCTCATTCCATGAAAGAATAGTCTGTGCTCCGTGCTTTATCAGCAAGTCTCTTTGCCAAAATCGGGCATATCTCAGCATCAAAAGCGGAGTGACATTTATTTGCCAGATTTAACTCATGACAGTTACGGCATATCAACGAATCCTTACGCGTACAATCTTTCGTTGCATGATCCTGCATACATTTACCGCATGTCTGATGTTCTTGTCTGCAGTCCTTGGCAATGTGTCCAAATTTTGCACATTTATAGCACTGGATCACTCTTAGGTGATCCTCCACCCGACAAGAGCCAAATCCGATATATATACTTCCTTTATTGATCATTCGGTTCCTGATAATTGAAGAGACCTCGATAACAATATTCCTATCCGTACGGTTTCGCATTCTAGGATATTCAAAAATATTTTTAACATCACTAGGATCCAAGTTGTCTAAGCTGCGCACACATATTTCATCCACTACAGTCTTACGCCTTATGTTATCAGGTACGTTCCTAACTAAGAGCCTTGGTCGAAGCATTATTCTATCACGTATTCTCAAACCAGCTTCCTTTAAATCTCGCGAAGCTTTTAAGTTATCAAGATCAACCGTCTCTGCAACAACACGTACAGCCAAGTTCTTTAACGTAATTACTTTGTTAGCACATATGTTAAATTTTCGGGGATCGATTTTAGCAAGCAAAGCATTCTTTACGTCCTTCGTGTCCATAAACTTAGATTTAGATTCAGACAAAGGCTCCACAACGAACTCCTTAAATTTATTTTCCGGCACTGTCTGTGACTTAGATATTGCTACCACAGATGGAGGAGAACGTGCGTTTGATACCACAGCGGAAGCATATGATTTTGATGCGGGTAATAATTTAGTTGCGACAGAGTCTACAAGCGAACACATAGCATTAGAGACCGAGTCGGCGACTCTTTTGCCAACATTCGCCTCAAGACTCTGATGCTGTTCATCATTAGCGTTTAAGATTTTCCTTATTTCAGTAGTAACGCATTCCTCTATCCGCTGTTTCACCAGAGCAATCTCATCGCAGACTTTCTCAGTCATGTTCGAATTGACTACGGAGACAAATTGATCCTTAAGCGACAGAATTTCTTGGTATCTCGCAGCTAAATCTAAATACGAACGACTAATCTTAGCATAAATAGACTTCATATAAGTCATCGCTTCATTTATGGCGCAAGTGCGAGCTTTTATTTCCTTCGTAGGGAGTGTCTGCTCCAGGTTATACTCATGACTTCGAATTTCACTGTCGAACTTGTTGAATGTGTCCAGAGTGATAAGATATTTCGGCACAGGTTGATCCGCAGCACCTTCATTTGGGCTTGTCCTAGGCCGTGGACGTTTCGAAGATCTAGAATTAGGGGTCTCCGTACCCCTGGATGCCCAACCCAGCCTCGTGCTCCCAGTAGATAGGGACAACTAGTGTTGGCTTTATTGGTCCATATGGACGCGCCGCACATCGGGGAGAGACCCCATATCGGCTTTAGCCTGCCAGATGGTAATTCGGCGGCTACTCTCCAGCTACCGCTGCAAGGGGATGTGTCCGATGTAGATGTTGGATCGGACACGAGCTGGAAAAACCCCCTCTTCACCACTGCCCATAGTTTTAATTTTTCTTTTATTTTAATTATTTTTAAAGCTTACACTAGATATAATTAGTTTTAATTTCATGTATTTCTATAACTTTTTATTTATATATAATAATTTCTTATTATTTTTGCGTAACCATTGTAAAACACGGCACCACACGTTTCGGCTCTCATTGTGGAAGCATCATAATAAACGATGTTCCCTCTGAGGGGGGAGATGTTACGTACGCGTTCTACCCGAAGCGTGCGGCGCCGAATGTTTAGTCTAACACGCACCCCCCCGATAGTCGCCAAGCAAAGGGATGAGCTTACATTCAATTCCCACGGAAATCTGACGTTCCCCACCACCAAAAATCTTAGTTTTCGGGGTATAAAAGGGTAGGATTTTCGACGATCGGGGGCAGTCTCTAAGTCAGATTTTGAACATAACGTCACTCTGTCCGTTAGTACTTGATACGAGCAAGATCGGGTTCCAGTCCCCTTCGAGCAATAACACAACGCGTAAGTGTCAACCAAATAGTACTGTACACGACTCCTCCGCGCTCTCACCGCGTAAAGTCGAGAAGGGAGATTCTTGCCGAGTCAAGAATCGACTAACGTTAAACTTTGTAATTATAATAGAATATAGGAATATAGAGTACTACTCGTGTCCATATTCAATCAACCCATCCTGAGTAGTATAGTAACGTACCAGCTAACCCCACGACAGATATACCTTTACCGCTCGAGGTATATCAACGACTACGACTCGCGAATACCAAACACCTTCTTATCCGGTGGCACATAGCGTTAACCATACGCTAGTGGTTCATCTCCTTCGGCTACCTTCGTTAACCATACGTTGGCACGTCCGAGACCTCCTATCTCACCTACGACACACTGTCCGGTGGCACGCGGCGTTAACCATACGCCGAATGGTCCATCTCCTTCGGCTACCTTCGTTAACCATACGTTGGCACGTCCGAGCCCTCCTGTCTTACACCCGACACATCCTCCGGTGTCACGCGTCGTTAACCAATCCCGAATAAACCGCCTCCTTCGGCTACCTTCGTTAACCATACGTTGGCACGTCCGAGACCTCCTATCTCACCTACGACACACTGTCCGGTGGCACGCGGCGTTAACCATACGCCGAATGGTCCATCTCCTTCGGCTACCTTCGTTAACCATACGTTGGCACGTCCGAGCCCTCCTGTCTTACACCCGACACATCCTCCGGTGTCACGCGTCGTTAACCAATCCCGAATAAACCACCTCCTTCGGCTACCTTCGTTAACCATACGTTGGCACGTCCGAGCCCCTCCAATCTACACCCACGTCTACCGCGAATCGGGAAATACGCGCATTTATATCAGGACCAAAACCCGAACGACGTCGCAAGGCTGGTGATACCGGTCAAAGTCCGCGAGCACCTGACAGCCTGCCGACGACCGTTCGGAACGCGAGACGTAAATCCCTATAATAAAAGAGTGACAGCGGTGGAACAAGCCGCGCACACACCCTTCTTATATCAGAGGAAACCGCGCCTTGCTACTCCGCGTGGGAGCGGAGATAGCATCTGCCCCCGCGCGTTTACTACACCGCTTCGCTGCCGGCCCGTGCCGTGTTTCCCGGTTTTCGGTTGCTTAAACGGCTGCCAAAAATCGAATCTTTGGCCGACACCGTT
>NW_017101433.1:0-1143 GCF_001263275.1 Habropoda laboriosa
GTCATAATCCGAAAATTCGACTCCGGTGTCCAGAATGCATAGCAGAAATGTACTCCATTTAGACTACGAGTATCGTCCCGGTACGTAACGTGAAAGTCGCGAAGAACTACTATCACCAAGCCGACGTTATAATTGTACATTCGCTACGTTTAACAGTAACACGGGAACCGTGTGAGCTATTGAAATAACAAACCACAACTTTGTGTTCGGTACCAAAAAAAGGTTTGGTTTCGTTGGGAACATTTATTTGTTGAAATTATTTCGAACGACGAAATATTTAATTATTTGTATTTTCCCCCACATCGTAGATAGAAAATTCGTCGCCGGCATCCAGAATGCATAGCAGAACCGAGCGCCATTTAGAGGACGTGAATCGTCCCAGTATGCTATGCGAAGGTCGCGAAGAAATACAATCTCCAAGCGCGACGTTATAGGTGTATATTCGCTTCGTTTTATAGTAAGGCCGGAACCGTTTGAGCTTTGAACAACAAAGCAAACCTCTGTATTCTGTATCAAAAAATGGTGAGATTTCGTTGCTAACACTTAGATTTAGGAATTAATATTAACGCCGAAATATTTAATTATCTGTATTTCCCCCACCATCGTTGTTCGAAAATTAGACGCCGACGTCCAGAATGCATAGCAGAATCAAATACCATTTAGAGGACGAATATCGCCGCCGTAAGTTATGTGAAAGTCGCGAAGAACTACTATCGCCTAGCCGACGTTATATATGAATATTCGCTTCGTTTAACAGTAACACCGGAACCGTTTGAGCTTTGAATAACGCACACCTTTACATTCGGGATCAGAAAATTGTAAGATTTCGTGGTATACAATAAGCTGAACGAATTATATTTAAAATCGAAATATTTAGTTATCTGTATTTGCCCCCATCATCGTAGAGATAGAATTCGACGCCGATGTCTGGTATGCACAGCCGAAATATACTTCACTTAGAGTACGAGAATCGTACCGGTACGTTACGGGCAAATCGCGAAGAAATACCATCTCCAAGCCCTACGTTATATATGTATATTCGCTATGTTTAACAGTAACACGGGAACCGTTTGAGCTATAGAAAAAACAAACCACAAATTTGTATTCGGTACCAAAAAAAGGTAAGATTTCTTTGGTCACATT
>NW_017101434.1:0-247 GCF_001263275.1 Habropoda laboriosa
TACGATACTGGTACTCAAAATAGAGTATGATTCTGCTATGCATTCTGGACATCGGCGTCGAATATAAGAACTACTTTGGTGGGGGCAAATACAGATAAGTAAATATTTCGTCTTTAAAAATAATTCCTAAAACTAAAAGTGACAAACGAAATATTACAATTTCTTGATACCGAATACAAAGGTGTGCTTTGTTTTTTCAAAAGCTCAAACGTTGCCCTGTTACTGTTAAACGAAGCGAATATACGCA
>NW_017101435.1:0-277 GCF_001263275.1 Habropoda laboriosa
AGCTCAACTTCGTTTTCGGTACCAAAAAGAGGCAAGATTTCGATGGTCACATTTAGTTTTAGATAATATTTTTCACGTCGAAATAGTTAATTATCTGTGTTTGCCCCCAACATCTTAGTTCTAAAATACGACGCCGTCGTCCAGAATACATAGCAGAATCGTACTCCATTTCGAGTACGAGTATCGTACCGGTACGTTACGTGAAAATCGCGAAGAAATACTATCTCCAAGCGAGACTTTATATGTTATATTCGCTTCGTTTAACAGTAACACGGCA
>NW_017101435.1:340-1312 GCF_001263275.1 Habropoda laboriosa
CTCCATTTCGAGTACGAGTATCGTACCGGTACGTTACGTGAGAGTAGCGACGAACTACTGTCGCCTTGCCGACGTTACATGTGTATATTCGCTTCGTTTAACAGTAACAGGGCAACGTTAGAGCTATTGAAAAAACACAGCACAAGTTTGTATTCGGTACCAAACCCAGCTAAGATTTCGTTGGGGACATTTATTTGTTGGAATTATTTCTAACGACGAAATAAATATTATCTATATTTGCCCCCACCATCGTAGTTCGAAAATTCGGCGCCGATGTCCAGAATGCATGACAGAACCGTACGCGATTTAGAGAAGGTGAATCGTCCCAGTATGATATGCGAAGGTCGCTAAGAACTACTATAACCATGTGCGGCGTTACATGTGTTTATTCGCTTCGTTTAACAGTAACAGGGCAACGTTTGAGCTATTGAAATAACAAAGCACACCTTTGGATTCGGTACCAAAACAAGCTAAGATTTCGTTGGGGACATTTATTTGTTGGAACTATTTCTAACGACGAAATATTATATTATTTGTGTTTTCCCCCACCATCGTAGTTCTTATATTCGATGCCATCGTCCAGAATGCATGGCAGAATCGTACGCAAATTAGATTACGACAATTGCCGCAGTATGTTATGTTAATGTCGCGAAGAACTACTATCGCCTAGCCGTCGTTATAGGTGAATATTCGCTTCGTTTAACAGTAACACAGCAACCGTGTGAGATATTGAAGAACCAAGAACACATTTGTATTCGGTGTCAAAAAATGGTAAGATTTCTTTGGTCACATTTAGTTTTAGCACCGAAATAATTAGTTATCTGTATTTTCCTCCAACATCGTAGTTCGAAAATTTGACGCCGGTGTCCAGAATGCATGGCAGAACCGTACGCCATTTGCAGGACGAACATTGTCAAAGTATGATATGAGAAGGTCGCGAAGAACTACTATAACCGTGTGCGACGTTATATG
>NW_017101436.1:0-582 GCF_001263275.1 Habropoda laboriosa
TCGTTAAAACCCGTTTTACGTGGCGAAACATCCAAAATATTGAGAAAACAGATGTTTGCAGTAGAGAAAAATGTGGTTTGTCTTGAGAAATCAGTAGTATTTCAGTTTATATTTGTTAAAACACGTTTTACGTGGCGAAACATGCAAAATAAAGAGAAAACAGATGTTTGCAGTACTGCAAACATCTGTTATCTCTTTATTATACTTGTTTCGCCACGTAAAACGTGCTTTAACGAATATAAATTGAAATCCTGCTGTTTTCTCGCGACAAACTCCTTTTTGCAGTACTGCAAACATCTGTTATCTCTTTATTATACTTGTTTCGCCACGTAAAACGTGCTTTAACGAATATAAATTGAAATCCTGCTGTTTTCTCGCGACAAACTCCTTTTTGCAGTACTGCAAAAAGGAGTTTGTCGCGAGAAAACAGCAGTATTTCAATTTATATTCGTTAAAGCACGTTTTACGTGGCCGAAACATGCAAAATAATCAGAAAACAGATGTTTGCATTACTGCATTACGTGGTTTGTCTTGAGAAATCAGTAGTATTTCAGTTTATATTTGTTAAAACACGTTTTATGT
>NW_017101437.1:0-1787 GCF_001263275.1 Habropoda laboriosa
TACTTCGCGACCTTCGCATATCATACTGGGACGATTCGCGTCCTCGAAATGGAGTACGATTCTACTATGCACTCTGGACATCTGCGTCGAATTTTCTCAATACGATGTGGGGGAAAATGCAGATAACTAAATATTTTGTCGTTAGAAATAATTCCAACAACTAAATGTTCCCAACGAAATCTTACCTTTTTTTGGTACCGAATACAAAGGTGTGGTTTGTTCTTTCAATAGCTCAAACGGTTCCCGTGTTACTGTTAAACGAAGCGAATATACAAATGTAACGTCGACTAGGTGATTGTAGTCCTTCGCGATTATCACGCAACGTACTGGTACGATAATCGTACTCTAAATGGAGTACGATTCAGCAAGGCATTCTGTATATCAGCGTCGAATTCTCTCTCTACGATGGTGGGGGCAAATACAGCTTACTAAATGTTTCGACTTTAAAAATAATTCCTAAAACTAAATGTGACAAACGAAATGTTACCATTTTTTAATACCGAATACAAATGCGTGCCAGTTTCTTCAATATCTCACACGGTTCCCGTGTTACTGTTAAACGAAGCGAATATTCACCTATACTGTCCGCCAGCCGATAGTAGTTCTTTGCGACTTTCACGTAACGTACTGCGGCGATAATGGTACTCCGAATGGTGTTTGATTTCGCTATGTATTCTGGACGTGGCGACGGATATTCGAACTACGATGGTGGGGGAAAATACAGATAATTAAATATTTCATCTTTAAAAATATTCCCTACAAATAAATGTTTCCATCGAAATCTTACATTTTTTTTATACCGAATACAAAAGTGTGCTTGTTTCTTCAATAGCTCAAACGTTGCCCTGTTACTGTTAAACGAAGCGAATATACACATATACCGTAGCGCTTGGAGATAGTATTTCTTCGCGATTTTCAGGTAACGTACCGGTACGATTCTCGTACTCCAAATAGAGAATGATTCTGCTATGGATTCTGGACATCGGCGTCGAATTTTAGAACTACTTTAGTGGGGGCAAATACAGATAAGTAAATATATCTACTTTAAAAATATTTCCTATAACTATATGTGACCAACGAAATATTACCATTTCTTGACACCGAATACAAAGGTGTGCTTGGTTCATAAATATACCACACGGTTGCAGTGTTACTGTTAAACGAAGCGAATGTACACCTATAACGTCGGCTAGGCGATAGTAGTTCTTCGCGACATTAACATAACGTACAGCAGTGATATTCGTATTCTAATGGTGTTTGATTCTGCTATGCATTCTGGACGCCGGCGCCGAATTTTCGAACTTGGATGATGGGGGAAAATACAGATAATTATTTATTTCGACGTTAAGAATGATAAATGTACTCAATAAGTCTTACAATTTTTCGACCCCGAATATAAAGGTGTGCTTTGATATTTAAAGCTCAAACGTTTCCGTTCTTACTGTTAAACGAAGCGAATATACAAATATAACGTCGCAAACGGTTATAGTATTTCTTCACGAACTTCGCTTATCATACTGGGACGATTCACGTCCTCTAAATGTAGTACGATTCTGCGATGGATTCTGGGCATTGGCGCCCAATTTACGAACGACGATTGTGGGGTCAAATACAGATATTTAAATAATTCGGATTTAAAAATAATTCCTTCAACTAAATATATCCAACGAAAT
This sequence comes from Habropoda laboriosa, assembly GCF_001263275.1. NCBI lineage: Eukaryota > Metazoa > Arthropoda > Insecta > Hymenoptera > Apidae > Habropoda > Habropoda laboriosa. Next base: position 1,674 of record NW_017101437.1, read on the forward strand.
ATTACCTTTTCTTGGTACCGAATACAATGTTGTGGTTTGTTATTTCAATATCTCACAAGTTTTGCCGTGTTACTGTTAAACGAAGCGGATATACACATATAACGTCGCACATGG
>NW_017101437.1:4757-7588 GCF_001263275.1 Habropoda laboriosa
CTTACCTTTTTTTGGTACCGAATACAAAGGTGTGCTTGGTTCTTCAATATCTCACACGGTTGCCGTGTTACTGTTAAACGAAGCGAATATACACACATAACGTCGGCTAGGCGATTGTAGTTCTTCGCGACTTTCACATAACATACTGCGGCGATATTCGTTCTCTAATGGTGTTTGGTTCTGCTATGCATTCTGGACATCGGCGTCGAATTCTCTCTCTACGATGATGGGGGCAAATACAGATAACTAAATATTTCGACTTTAAAAATATTCCCTACAAATAATTGTTCCCAAAGAAATCATGCCTTTTTTTGGTACCGAATATAAAGGTGTGCTTTGTTATACAAATCTCAAACGGTGCCGATGTTACTGTTAAACGAAGAGAATATACACCTGTAACGTCGCACACGGTTATATTAGTTCTTCGCGTCCTTCCCATATCATACTGTGACAATTCTCGTCTTCCAAATGGCGTACGGTTCTGCTATGCATTCTGGACGACGGCGTCGAATTTTAAATCTACGATGGTGGGGGCAAATACAGATAACAAAATATTTCGACTTTAAAAATGATTCCATTAGCTAAATGTATACCATATGTATAACAATTTTTCCACCTCGAATATAAAGATGTGCTTTGTTATTCTAAGCTCAAACGGTTCCGGTGTTACTGTTAAACGAAGCGAATATACACCTATAACGTCGGCTAGGCGGAAGTAGTTCTTCGCGACTTTCACATTACATACTGCGGCGATATTCATATTCTAAATGGGGGTACGATTCTGCTATGCATTCTGGACGTTGGCGTCGAATTTTCAAACTACGATGGTGGGGGAAAGCACAGATAATTAAATGTTTCGACGTTAATAATAATTCCTGAAACTAAATGTGACCAACGAAATCTTACCTTTTTTTGGTTCCGAATACAAAGGTGTGGTTTGTTTTTTCAATAGTTCAAACGGTTCCCGTGTAACTGTTAAATGAAGCGAATATACACATATAACGTCACGTTTAGATATATTATATCTTCGCGATTTTCACGTAACGTACCGGTACGATTCTCGTACTCTAAGTGGAGTACATTTCTGCTCTGGATCCCGAACATCGGCGCCGAATTTTCGAAATACGATGGTGGGGGCAAATACAGATAACTAAATATTTCGACTATAAAAATAATCGCTGCAAATAAATATTCCCAACGAAGTCTTACCTCTTTTTGATACCGAATACAAAGGTGTGCTCGGTTCTTCAATATATCAGAAGGTTGCCGTGTTACTGTTAAACGAAGCGAATATACACCTCTAACGTCGGCAAGGCGATAGTAGTTTTTCGCGACATTAGCATAACGTACAGCGGCGAGATTCGTACTCTATTGGTGTTTGATACCGCTATGCATTCTGGACGTGGCGTCGTATTTTCGAACTACGATGGTGGGGGCAAATACAGATAATTAAATATTTCGACTTTAATTATAATTCCTTCAGATAAATGTGACCAACGAAACCTTACCTTTTTTCGGTACCGAATACAAATTTGTGGTTTGTGTTTTCAATGGGTCAAACAGTTCCCGTGTACCACTTAAACGAAGGGAATATACAACTATAACGAGGCTAGGCTATAGTAGTTCTTCGCGACTTTCACATAACATACTGCGGCGATATTCGTACTCTAATGGTGTTTGGTTCGCCTACGCATTCTGGACTCCGGCGTCCAATTTTCGAACTACGATGTGGTGGAAAATACAGATAATTAAATAGTTCTACCTTAAAAATAATTCCTAAAACTAAATGTGACCAACGAAATCTTACCATTTTTTGATACCGAATATGTGTGCTAGGTTCTTCAATATCACACACGGTTGCCGTGTTACTGTTAAACGAAGCGAATATACACCTATAACGTCGCACTTGGGGAATGTATTTCTTCGAGATATTCAGGTAACGTACCAGTACGATAATCGTACTCATAATAGATTACATTTCTGCTTATGCATTCTTGACATCGGCGACGAATTCTCTCTCTACGACGATCTGGGCAAATACAGATAACTAAATATTTCGACTGTAAAATTAAGTCCTAAAACTAAAAGTGGCCAAAGAAATGTTACCATTTTTTAATACCGAATGCAAATGTGTGCTAGGTTCTTCAATATCTCACACAGTTGCCCTGTTACCGTTAAACCAAGCGAATATACACCTATATCATCTGCAAGGCGATAGTAGCTTTTCGCGACTTTCAGATAACAAACTACGGCGATATTCGTTCTCTAATGGTGTTTATTCTGCTATGCATTGTGGACATCGGAGTCGAATTTTCGAATTACGATGTGGGGGAAGATACAAATAATTAAATATTTCGACTTTAAATATAATTCCTTCAGCTAAATATCTACAATAAACCTTACAATTTTTTGATCCCGAATATAAAGGTGTGCTTGGTTCTTCCATATCTCACACGTCTGCCGTGTTACTGTTAAACGAAGCTAATATACACATATAACGACCCTCATGGACATAGTATTTCTCCGTGATTTTCACGTAACGTACCGGTACGATACTCGTACTCCAAATAGAGTATGATTCCGCTATGCATTCTGGACGTGGCGTCCAATTTTCGAAATACGATGTGGGGGAAAGCACAAATAATTCAATAATGCGTCTTTAAAAATAATTCCTTCAGGTAAATGCATCCAACGAAATCTTACAATTTTTTGGTCACGAATATAAATGCGAGCTTGGTTCTTCAATATCACACACGGTTCCCGTGTTGCTGTTAAACGAAGTGAATATACACATATAACCTCGGCTAGGCGATAGTAGTTCTTCGCGACTT
>NW_017101438.1:0-572 GCF_001263275.1 Habropoda laboriosa
AATAACGAATACAAATGTGTGCTTGTTTCTTCAATATCTCTCACGGCTCCCGTGTTACCGTTAAACAAAGCGAATATACACCTATAACGTCGGCAAGGGGATAGTAGTGCTTCGCGACCTTCCCATATGATACTCTGACAATTCTCGTCCTCTAAATGGCGTACGGTTCTGCTTTACATTCAGGACGCCGGTGTCGAATTTTCGTACTACGATGGTGGGGGAAAATACAGATTATTAAATATATCGAGGTTTATATTAATTCCTAAAACTAAAAGTGACCAACGAAATCTTACCATTTTTTGATACCGAATACAAAGGTGTGCTATGCTATTCAAAGCTCAAACGGTTCCGGTCTTACCGTTAAACAAAGCGAATATACAGCTATTACGTCGCGCTTGGAGATAGTATTTCTTCGCGATTTTCACGTAACGTACCGGCACGAAACTCATACTCGAAATGGAGTACATTTCTTCTGTGCATTCTGGAAATCGGCGGCGAATTTTCGAACTACTTTGGTGGGGGCAAATACAGATAACTAAATATTTCGACTTTAAAAATAATTCCTAAAACTA
>NW_017101439.1:0-746 GCF_001263275.1 Habropoda laboriosa
GTACAGGTACGGTGCCCGTACTCCAAATTGAGTACGATTCTGCTTTGCATTCTGGACATCGGCTCCCAATTTACGAACGACGATTGTGGGGGCAAATACAGCTAATTAAATATTTTGACTTTAAAAATAATTCCTACAGCTAAATGTGTACAATAAATCTTACAATTTGTCGACCGCGAATATAAAGGTGTGCTATGTTATTCGAAGCTCAAACGGTTCCGGGCTTAGTGTTAAACGAAGCGTATATACACATATAACGTCGCACATGGTTATAGTAGTTCTGCGCGATCTTCGCATATCATACGGGGACGATTGTCGTACTTTAAATGGCGTTGGGTTCTGCTATGCATACTGGACGCCGGTGTCGAATTCTCGAACTACGCTGTGGGGGAAAACACAAATAATTAAATATTTCGACGTTAGAAATAATTCCAACAATTAAATGTTACCAACGAAATCTTACCTTTTTTTGGTACCGAATACAAAGGTGTGGTCTGTTTTTTCAATAGATCAAAAGGTCCCGTGTCAGTGTTAAACAAAACGAATATACACCTATAACGCCGCACACGGATTTAGTAGTTCTTCGCGACCTTCCCATATCATACTGTGACAATTCTCGTCCTCCAAATGGCGTACGGTTCTGTCATGCATTCTGGACGCCGGCGCCGAATTTTCGAACTACGATGGTGGGGACAAATACAGATAATATAAATATTTCGATTTTAAATATAATTCCTTCAGCTGAA
>NW_017101440.1:0-227 GCF_001263275.1 Habropoda laboriosa
CTTTGAATAACATAGCACACCTTCGTATTCGGTATCAAAAAATGGTAAGATTTCGTTGGTCAACTTTAGTTTTATGAATTATTTTTAAAGTCGATATAGTTAGTTATCTGTATATGCCCCCACTATTGTAGTTGGAAAATTCGTCGCCGAAGTCCAGAATGTATCGCAGAAATGTAGTCCATTTAGAGTACGAGTACCGAACCGGTACGTTACGTGAAAATCGCGAA
>NW_017101440.1:308-1073 GCF_001263275.1 Habropoda laboriosa
CAAGCACACCTTTATATTCGGGATCAAAAAATTGTAAGATTTATCGCTCGCATTTAGCTGAAAGAATTATATTTAAAGTCGAAATAATTAATAATCTGTATTTTCCCCCACATCGTATTTCGAAAATTCGACGCCGAAGAACAGAATGCATAGCAGAATCGTACGCCATTTAGTGTACGACAATTGCTGCAGTATGTTATGTGAAAGTCACGAAGAACTACTATCGCCTAGCCGACGTTGTAGGTGTATATTCCCTTCGTTTAACTGGTACACGGGAACTGTTTGACCCATTGAAAACACAAACCACAAATTTGTATTCGGTACCAAAAAAAGGTAAGGTTTCGTTGGTCACATTTAGCTGAAGGAATTATATTTAAAGTCCAAATATTTAATTATCTGTATTTTCCCCCAAACCGTAGTTCGAAAATTCGACGCCGGCCTCCAGAATGCATAGCAGAACCGTACGCCATTTAGACGACACGTATCGTACCGGTACGTTTCGTGAAAATCGCCGAGAAATACTATCTCCAAGCGAGACGTTATATGTGTATATTCAATTCGATTAACAATCGTTTAACAGTAACACGGAAACCGTATGGCAATTGAAAAAACGAAACACATCTTTGTTTTCGGTACCAAAAGAAATTAATATTTCGTTGGTCACATTTCGTTTTAGGAATTATTATTAAAGTCAAAATATTTAATTATCTGTATTTGCCAGCACCATTGTAGTTCGAAAAGACGACGCCGATGTCCGGAATGCAT
>NW_017101440.1:1175-2960 GCF_001263275.1 Habropoda laboriosa
TCGTTTAACTGTAACACGGCAACCGTGTGAGCTATTGAAATAACAAACACAAACTTTGTATTCTGTACCAAAAAAAAAAGGTAAGATTTCGATGGTCACACTTAGTTTTAGCAATTATTTTTACGACGAAATATTTAATTATTGGTATTTTCCCCCCCATCTTAGTTCGAAAATTCGATCCCGGTGTCCAGAATGCATAGCAGGATCAAACCACATTTAGAGTAAGGATATCGCCGCATGGGGTTATGTTAAATTCGCGAAGGTCTACTATCGCCTAGCCGACATTATAGGTGTATATTCTTTTCGTTTAACAGTAACACGGCAACCGTGTGAGCTAACGAAATAACAAACCCAAACTTTGAATTCGGTACCAGAAAAAGGTAAGATTTCTTTGGTCTCATTTAGTCTTAGGAATTATTTCTAACGTCGAAGGATTTAATTGTCTGTATTTTCGCTCAACATCGTAGATCTAAATTCGACGCCGTCGTCCAGAATGCATAGCAGTATCGTACGCCATTTATATTACGAGAATGGCCGCAGTATGATATGCGAAGGTCGCGAAGAACTACTATAACCAAGTGCGACGTTATATGTGTATATTCGCTTAGTTTAGCAGTAACACCGGAACCGTTTGAGCTATTGAAATAACAAACCCAAACTTTGTATTCGCTACCAAAAAATGGTAAGATTTCTTTGGTCACATTTAGTTTTAGCAATTATTTATTCGTCGAATTATTTAATTATCTGTATTTTCTCCCACATCGTAGTTCGAAAATTCGAGCGCGGTGTCCAGAATGCATAGCAGAAGCAAACCCCATTTAGAGTACGAATATCGCTGCAGTAGGTTGTGTTAAAGTGCCGAAGGACTACTATCGCGTAGCCGACGTTATAGGTGTATATTCGTTTCGTTTCACAGTAACACGGCAACCGTGTGTGATATTGAAGAACCAAGCAAACCTTTATATTCGGTATCACAGAAAGGTTTGATTTCTTTGGTCACATTTAGTTTTAAGAATTATTATAAACGTTGAAATATTTAATTATCTGTATTTGCCCCACCATCGTAGAGAGAGAATACGACGCCGATGTCCAGAATGCATTGCAGAAACGTAATCTATTAGGAGTACGATTATCGTACTGGTACGTTACGTGAAAATCTCGAAGAAATACCTTTTCCACTCGCGACGTTATATGTGTATATTCGCTTCGTTTAACAGTAACACGGGAACCGTTAGAGCTATTGAAACAACAAACCACAATATCATATTCGGTACCAAAAAAAGGTAAGATTTCGTTGGATACATTTAGCTGAAGAAATTATAGTCTATACCTGTGTCGCTCCTGGAATGGAAAGAACGGCAGGACGTTCCGCCGCCCACCTCCAGAGAGTAGAGTACAGGAGGCTCATCGGACGCCTTCCCGCAATAATTGTTATAATTCACTTCACGCGTATTACATAATATTGTGATAGGAGAGCACGAGAGCTATACCTGGGTCGCTCCTGGAATGGGGAGAACGGCTGGACTATCCGCCGGTTGCCTTCCAAAGAGTAGAGTACAGGAGGCTCATCGGACGCCTTCCCGCAATAATTGTTATAATTCACTTCACGCGTATTACATAATATTGTGATAGGAGAGCACGAGAGCTATACCTGGGTCGCTCCTGGAATGGGGAGAACGGCTGGAATATCCGCCGGTTGCCTTCCAAAGAGTAGAGTACAGAAGGCTCATCGGACGCCTTCCCGCAATAATTGTTATAATTCACTTCACGCGTATTACATAATAT
>NW_017101441.1:0-878 GCF_001263275.1 Habropoda laboriosa
ATCTTACCTTTTTGTGGTACTGAAAACAAAGTTGTGGTTTGACATTTCAATATCTCCTACGGCAGCCGTGTTACTGTTAAACGAATCGTATGTACACCTATATCGTCGGCTAGGCGATAGTAGTTCTTCACGACATTAACATAACATACTGCGGCGATACTCGAACTGTAAATGGTGTTCGATTCTGCAATGCATTCTGGAGCAGGCGTCGTATTTTATAACTAAGGTGGTGGCGGCAAACACAGATAATTGTGTCTTTCAGCGTTAAAAATAATTTCTAAAACTAAATGTGACCAACGAAATCTTGCATCGTTTTCTACCGAAAACGAAGTTGTGCTTGGTTCTTCAATATCTCACAGGGTTGCCGTGTTACTGTTAAACGAAGGGAATATACACCTATTACGTTGGCTAGGCGATAGTAGTTCTTCGAGAATTTCACATAACATACTGCGGCAACTGTCGTACTCTATATGGCGTACGATTCTGCTATGCATTCTGGACATCGGCCTCGAATTCTCTCTGTACGATGGTGGGGGCAAATACAGATAACAAAATAATTCGACAATAAAAATTATTCCTAAAACTAGATGTATACAATAAATTTTATAATTTTTAGACCCCGAATATAACGGTGTGCTTTTTTATTCAAAGCTCAAACGGTTCCGTTGTTACTGTTAAACGAAGCAAATATAACCATATCACGTTGCACATGGTTATAGTAGTTCTTCGTGACCTTCCCGTTTCATTCTGAGACAATAGGGACGATTCACGTCCTCTAAGTGGTGTTTGATTCTGCTGTGCATTCTGGACGTCGACGTCGAATTTTCGAACTACGAAGTGGGGGAAAATACAAATAATTAAATATTTCGTCGTTAGAA
>NW_017101442.1:0-644 GCF_001263275.1 Habropoda laboriosa
TCGGAATCAAAAAATTGTAAGATTTCTTTGGTCACATTTAGTTTTAGCAATTATTTTTACGTCGATATATTTAATTATCTGTATTTTCCCCCACATAGTATTTCGAAAATTCGACGCCGGCGTCCAGAATGCAAAGCAGTACCGTACGCCATTGCTGGACACGAATCGTCCCAGTATGATATGCGAAGTTCGCGAATTACTACTATATCCATGTGCGACGTTATATGTGTATATTCGCTTCGTTTCACAGTAACACCGGAACCGTTTGAGCTTTGAATAACCAAGCACACCTCTATATTCGGGGTCGAAAAATTGTAAGATTTATTGCATACATTTTGCCGAAGGTATTATTTTTAAAGTCGAAATATATAATTATTTGTATTTTCCCCCACATCGTAGATTTTCGACGCCGATGTCCAGAATGCATAGCAGAATCATACTCTATTTTGATTACGAGTATCGTACCGGTACGTTACGTGAAAATGGCGAAGAAATAATATCTCTCGCGTGACGTTATATGTGTATATTTGATTCGTTTAACAGTAATACGGGAACCGTTAGAGCAATTGAAAAGACAAACAACAACTTTGTATTCGGTACCAAAAAAATGTAAGGTTTCGTTGGTCACATTTTGTTTTAGAAAT
>NW_017101443.1:0-2923 GCF_001263275.1 Habropoda laboriosa
CTGGACGTGGCGTCGAATTTTCGTACTACGATGGTGGGGGAAAATACAGATAATTAAATATTTTGACCTTCATAATAATTCCTGAAACTAAATGTGACCAACGAAATCTTAACTTTTTTGGTACCGAAAACGAAGGAGTGGTTATTTTTTCAATAGCTCAAACGGTTCCCGTGTTACTGTTAAACGAAGGGAATATACACATATAACGTCTAGCTTGGAGATAGTATTTCTTCGCGATTTTCTCGTAACGTACCGGTACGATAATCGTACTCGAAATGGAGTACGATTCTGCTATGCATTCTGGACATCGGCTCCGAATTTTGGAACTACGATGGCTGGGGCAAATACAGATACTTAAATATTTCGGCTTCAAATATATTTCCTTCAGCTAAAAGTGTCTAACGAAATCTTAGAATTTTTTGGTCACGATTATAAAGGTGTGCTTGGTTCTTCAATATCTCACGCGATTGCCGTGTTACTGTCAAACGAAGCGAATATACATACCTTACGTCGCACACGGTTATAGTAGTTCTTCGCGACCATCGCATAACATACTTGGACGATTCTCGTCCTCTAAATTGCGTACGGTTCTGCTATGCATTCTGAACGCCGGCGTCGAATTTTGGAACTACGATGTCGCAGGAAAATACAGATGATTAAATATTTCGTTGTTAGAAATAATTCCAACAAATAAATGTTCCCAACGAAATCTTACCATTTTTTGGTACCGAATACAAAGGTGTGCTACATAACGTTGATCATGGTTATAGTATTTCCTCGCGACCTTCGCATATCATACTGGGACGATTCTCGTCCTCTAAAGGGCGTACGGTTCTGCTATTCATTCTGGACGCCGGCGTCAAATTTTGGAACTACGATGTGGGAGGAAAATACAGATAATTAAATATTTCGACGTTAAAAGTAATTCCTAAAACTAAATGTGACCAACGCAATACGATCTTTTTTTGGTACCGAATACAATGGTGTGCTTGGTTCTTCGATATATCACACGGTTGCCGTGTTACTGTTAAACGAAGCGAATATACACCTATAACGTCGCGCTTGGAGATAGCATATCTTCGCGGTTTTCATGTAACGTACAGGTAGGATACTCGTACTATAAATGGGGAATGATTCTGCTATGCATTCTGGACTTCGGCACCGAATTTTCGAACTACGATGGTGGGGGAAAATAAAGATAATTAATTATTCCGACGTTATTAATAATTCCTAAAACTAAATGTGACCAACGAAATCTTACCATTTTTTGGTACCGAATATAAAGGTGTGCTTTGTTATTCAAATCTCTAACGGTGCCGATGTTACTGTTAAACGAAGCGAATATACACAAATAACGCCGCATATGGATATAGAAGGTCTTCGCGACCTTCGCATATCATTCTGGAACGATTCACCTTCTCTAAATCGCGGACGGTTCTGTCATGCATTCTGGACATCGGCGCCGAATTTTAGAACTACGATGTTGGGGGCAAATACACATAATTAAATGTTTCGACATTAAAAATAATTCCTTCAGCTAAATGTATACAATTAATCTTACAATTTTACGACTTCGAATAAAAACGTGTGCATTGTTATTCAAAGCTCAAAAGGTTCCGGTGTTACTGTTAAACGAAGCGAATATACACATATAACGTCGCACATGGTTATAGTAATTCTGCTTGACCTTCGCTAATCATACTGGGACGATTCTCGTCCTCTAAATGGCGTACGGTTCTGCTATGCATAATGGACGCCGGCGTCGAATTTTCGAACTACGATGGTGAGGGCGGATACAGATAATTAAATATTTCGTCGTTAGAAGTAATTCCATCAAATAAATGTTCCCAACGAAACTTTACCTCGTTTTGGTGCCGAATACAAAGTTGTGGTTTGTTAGTTCATTATCTCACACATTTGCCGCGATACTGTTAAACGAAGCTAATATACACATATAACGTCCCTCATTGACATAGCATTTCGTCGCGATATTCACATAACGTACCGGTGCGATACTCGTACTCGAAATGGAGTACGATTCCGCTATGCATTCTGGACGCCGGCGTCGAATTTTCTCTCTACGTTGGTGGGGGCACATACAGATAATTAAATATTACGACTTTACAAATATTCCCTACAAATAATTGTTCCCAACGAAATCTTATCTTTTTTTGGTACCGAATACGAAGGTGTGGTTTTTTTTTCAATAGCTCAAGCGGTTCCCGTGTCGCTCTTAAAGGAAGCGAATATACATACATTACGTCGCACATGGTTATAATAGTTCTTCGCGACCTTCGCGTATCATACTGGGACGATCCTTCTAATATAAACGGCGTGCGATTCGGCTATGCATTTTGGACATGGGCGTCGAATTTTAGAACTACGATGGTGGGGCAAATACAGATAATATAAATATTTCGATTTTAAATTTAATTCCTTCAGCTGAATGTATGTAACGAAATCTTACATTTTATTCATCCCGATTATAAAGGTGTGCTTGGTTCTTCAATATCATACACGGTTGCCGGGTTACTGTTAAACGAAACGAATATACACATATAACGTCGGCTACGCGATAGTAGTCCTTCGCCACTTTAACATAACCTACTGCGGCGATATTCGTAGTCTAAATGGGGTTTGCTTCTGCTATGCATTCTGGACACCGGCGAAAATACAGATAATTAAATATTTCGAATTTAAATATAATTCCATCAGCTTAATGTATCCAACGAAATCTTACAATTTGTTGATCCAGAATATAAAGGTGTGCTTTGTTATTCAAACTTCAAACGGTGCCTATGTTAATGTTAAACGAAGCGAATATACACATATAACGTCGGCTAGGTGATAGTAGTTCATTGCGAACTTCGCATATCATACTGGGACGATTCTCGTCCTCTAAATGGCGTACGGTTCTGCTATG
>NW_017101444.1:0-457 GCF_001263275.1 Habropoda laboriosa
AAGACATAGCAGAATCGCACGCCATTTAGAGTAGGACATTTGCCGATGTATGTTATGTGAAAACCCCAAGACCTACTATCGCCTAGCCGACGTTGGAGGTGTATATTCGCATTGTTTAACAGTTACACGGCAACCGATAAGCTAGTGTAATATCTAACCCAAACTATTTATTCGGTACCAAAAAAAGTTAAGATATCGTCGTGAACATTTATTTGGTGGAATTATTTCTAATGACGAAATATTTTATTATTTGTGTCTTCCCCCACATCGTAGTTCGAAAATTCGACGCCGGCGTCCAGAATGCATGGAAGAACCGTACGCCATTTAGAGAAGGTGAATCGTCCCAGTATGATATGCGAAGGCAGCGAAGAACTACTATAACCATGTGCGGCGTTACATGTGTATATCTGCTTCGTTTAACAGTAACAGGGCAGCCTTTGAGCTATTGAAAAAACAA
>NW_017101444.1:4046-5389 GCF_001263275.1 Habropoda laboriosa
ATTGCCACCGTCTGTTCTGTGAAAGTCGCGAAGAACAACAATCGGAAGCGTGACGTTATATGTGTATATTCGCTTCGTTTAACAGTAACACTGCAACCGTGTGAGATATTGAAGAACCTAGCACACATTTGTATTCGGTATTAAAAAATGGTAACATTCCGTTGGTCACATTTAGTTTTTGGAAATATTTTTAAGTCGAAATATTTAATTATCTGTAATTTCCCCCAGATCGTAGTACGAAAATTCCACGCCGTCGTCCAGAATGCATAGCCGAATCAAACACCATTTAGAGTACGAATATCGCCGCAGTATGTTATGTGAAAGTCGCGAAGATCTACTATCGCCTTGCCGACGTTATAGGTGTATATTCGCTTCGTTTAGCAGCAACACGGCAACCGTGTAAGATATTTAAGGACCAAGCACACCTTTATCTTCGGGGTCGATAAATTGTAAGATATATTGAATACATTTAGCTGAAGGAATTATATTTAAAGACGAAATATTAAATTATCTGTTTTTGCCAACACCATCGTAGTTCGAAAATTCGGAGCCGATGTCCAGAATGCATAGCTGAATCGTTCTCCATTTCGAGTACGAGTATCGTACCGGTACATTAGGTGAATATCGCGAAGAAATACTATCTCCATGAGGGACGTTATATGGGTATATTCGCTTCGTTTAACAGTGACACGGAAACCGTTTGAGCTATTGAAAAAACCATCCACACCTTCGTATTCGGTACCAAAAAAAGGCAAGATTTCTTTGGGAACAATTATTTGTTGGGAATTTTTTTAAAGTTGAAATGTTTAGTTATCTGTATTTGCCCCTATCATCGTAGAGGGAAAATTCGACGCCGATGTCCAGAATGCACAGCAGAAATGTACTCCAATTAGAGGTCGGGTATCGTACCGGTAAGATAAGTGAAAATCGCGAAGAAATACTATCTCAATGAGGGACGTTACATGTGTATATTCGCTTTGTTTAACAGTAACACGGCACCCGTGTAAGATATTGATGAACCAAGCACACATTTATAATCGGGATCAAAAAATTATAAGATTACGTTGTATACATTTAGCTGAAGCAATTATTTTTAAAACCGAAATTGTTAATTATCAGTATTTGCCCCCACAATCGTCGTTCGAAAATTCGGAGCCGATGTCCAGAATGCATAGCAGAATAGTACTCCATGTAGAGTACCAGCATCGTACCGGTACGTTACGTGAATAACGCGATGAAATACTATCTCCATGAGGGACGTTATATGTGTATTGTTATAAAACTGGTGTGTACACGGCTTGTTCCACCGCTATCACCCTTTTATTATAGGGGTTTACGGCTCG
>NW_017101445.1:0-428 GCF_001263275.1 Habropoda laboriosa
GTAGTGCAAAACGTCTTTGTAGCGAGAAAAGTGAAGTATTAGAGATTATATTCGTTAGAACACCTTTAATGTGGCGAAGCACGCAAAATAAAGAGAAAACAGTCATTTTGCAGTAATGCAAAACGTCTTAGTAGCGAGAAAACTGCAGTATTACAGTTTATATTCGTTAAAACACGATTAACGTGGCGAGACATGCAAAATAAAGAGAAAACAGTCGTTTGTAGTACTGCAAAAGGTGGATTGTCGCGAGTATACAGCAGTATTTCAGTTTATATTCGTTAAAACACGTTTTACGTGGCGGAATATGCAAAATAAAGAGGAGACAGTCGATTGCAGTAAAGCAAAACGTGTTTTGACGCGGGAAAACAGCAGTATTACAGTTTATATTCGTAATAACACTTTTTATGTGGCGAAGCACGCAAAATAAA
>NW_017101446.1:0-314 GCF_001263275.1 Habropoda laboriosa
GTAGTTCGTAAATTCGGCGCCGATGTCCAGAATGCATAGCAGAATCGTACTCCCTTTAGAGTAAGGATATCGTACCGGTACGTTACGTGAAAATCGCGAAGATATGCTATCACCATGCGCGACGATATATGTGGATATTCGCTTTGTTTAATGGTAACAAGGGAACCGTTTCAGCTATTGTAAAAACAAACCACAACATTGTATTCGGTAGCTACCAACGGTAAGATTTCGTTGGGAACAGTTATTTGTAGGGAATATTTTTAAAGTCGAAATATTTAGTTATTTGTGTTTGCACCACCAAAGTAGTTCGATAA
>NW_017101447.1:0-253 GCF_001263275.1 Habropoda laboriosa
CGAATATAAACTGAAATACTGCTGTATACTCGCGACAAACCACGTTTTGGAGTACTGCAAAATCACTGTTTTCTCTTTATTCTGCGTGCTTCGCCACATTAAACGTGTTCTAACGAATATAAACTGTAATACTGCAGTTTTCTCGCGACAGACCACGTTTTGCTGTACTGCGATCGACTGTTTCCTGTTAATTTTGCATACTCCGCCACGTAAAACGTGTTTTAACGAATATAAATTGAAATACTGCTGTCTT
>NW_017101448.1:0-261 GCF_001263275.1 Habropoda laboriosa
TGCTGTTTTCTCGCGGCAAACCACGTTTTGCAGGACTGCACACAACTGTTTGCTCTTTATTATTCTAGTTTCGCCACGTAAAACGAGTTTAAGCGAATATAAACTGAAATACTGCTGTTTTCTCGCGACAAACCACGTTTTGCAGCACAGCACACGACAGGTTTCTCTGTATTTTGCAAGTCTCCCGACGGTAAACGTGTTTTAACGAATATAAACTGAAATACTGCTGTTTTCTCGCGGCAAACCTCGTTTTGCAGTACT
>NW_017101449.1:0-1467 GCF_001263275.1 Habropoda laboriosa
AACTTTCTAACAATGTTTCTTCTACCTTTTCATCTATTTACCTGTCAAGTACACTGCCGTCCATAAGTTATCAAGCGAATTCTTCTTTTCAACCGAGAAACATTTGTCAAACTAGCTCTTACACTAGCGCAATTTCATTTTCTTCGTAGTTGAAAATTATTATCAAACGTCTGCTCTATTCTGTAAATACGGTAAGTGATAAAACAGTTCTTAAACTCTCTGTTTAATAATTTAACGGAGTGGAAAAGGGTAGATGGAAAAGCCTGATATCTTCGTAAGTTTGTAATCCTGCTGAGTGACGTCTAACGTTTCGAAAGTTCGAAATTCTTTCTAAAATGTCAGTAGATAAGTAGTTTATGGAACTTTTGGAAACTTCTCTTGTATGCCGGATCTTTCTGTAGAACTTTCCTTTGCTCTTTGTGGAGAAAAAACGACGCATCGTTTGTTCGCCTAATTTAATAAAACGTTTCAGTGGATAAAGGGAACGATTTTGCAATTTAAATTCGGGAACTTTTGTTGTATATTGTATTGTAAGAATATGTCGCGTAGTGGGTGGGAGAAAGAGATTTGTCGTTAGATTAAAAGACAATGGCCATAGTACGAGTGAGAGAGAGATGATTGATAGTCAAATTTTTGTAGCAGTCATACACCAATCGCTGTAATCGCTGTTTGGAGAGGTTTGAACTGTGGGAACTGCGTGAAAATTGTGTCTTTTAAGATAGCTGCAATCATTTCCTGATCAGTGTTTCACTCACTGACTAATTTAGACTGAAATACTTTCACGTCGATTGTCAGATTTTCCAGTAGGAAGGCTACTAAGGCACGGACTAAATAAGAACGTAACAAAAATTTGCGGAAGAAAAAAATGGCAATTAGTAAGAGTGCAATCTTTTCTGTGTGTATTTGAACCCTCGCGTTGCTATTAAGGGGGTGTTCTAGTCTAAACTTTTCAAAAAAATCGATTTTAGTTTTTTATATTTTTTGAAAGTGGACATTTGCAGAATTATAACTGTGGAAGGATGTTTCCGAATTCGTAAAATTGACGAAGTTATAGATGGTTAAAAAAGACGACATGTTGCCTGTAGTCATAAGTATACTGGTATGAGAAACTTTAAACGCGTTTTTCTCGAAACCATGTTTCTCTAAATGGCTGACATGATATCTCAAGTTCTAGTTGTCCGATTGACTCCAAATTTTACATGCACTTTTAGTGGATGTGCCGTTATCGTCTGAATTATGTCAAAATATGTATTTTTCTGATTTTTAGAGCCTCTGAAAGACGAAAAAAATCGACAAAATCGATACACAAAGTTCAAAGTGCCGCCGTTTTGTAAATTTTCACTATTTTTTTTTCATTCTGGTTCACACCGTAATCACATTCGTACTAATCAAGAATCCTTTTGATTTTTTCATTTCGGATAAACAGAATGGGCGGAATCGTGTCAGCCAGTAGGACACTTTTTTTTA
>NW_017101450.1:0-261 GCF_001263275.1 Habropoda laboriosa
ATTGTGAGTCACTGTGGAATGGACGACGCGAAAAGTACTTCGAAACGCGATTTATTTAGAGGGGGAGAAACCGCGAATTTATATTATTTTAGACTCTACTATCGAACAAAACTTTCATAGAACGCGAGTGAACAAGTATGAAATAAACGCGAGTAAATTGAATAAAAAGCAAACACGCGAATTGGGAGGAAATATTAAATAAACGCGGAAAAATATGCAATAATAAGTCGAACTAGGGATGAAGCTATTATTTCAATACGC